>NC_142939.1:29125874-29168374 GCF_046866305.1 Octopus bimaculoides
ATTGAAGAAATATTTAATGAAGCTCTGTCCAAACGCTTCCAACGAAAATATAAAATATATGAAAGAAAATACAAGTAACTATAACGATAGCATTAGAAAACGAAACACTACTTGGTACAATCCCACCTACTACAATACTGTTAAAATACATACAGCAAATATCTTTTTATAATTATTAAGCAATTTCCTAAATACTCAGGTGTTATTTAAAAAAAAATAAATGCTCTATCAGCCTCACATATCAGTTTCGAAACTTTGCTACAGTATTTGCTTTATCAACAACATTTGAATTCAACAACATACCACACCATATACACAACGTTAATTGAAAATGTAGGAATACTAAAATATGCTCAACCAAGTCTAAATGTATGGAAAATGCTACGCACAATGAAATCGTGTAATAGAGAAACATTTATATAAGACAAACAATAGAACTATTCAAAATAGACTAAAATTAATATGCAATAACATTTTGTAACATTAATGTCATAAATATAGCCCCATATATATATATGCGCGCGCGTGTGTGTGTGTCTGTGTGTAGGGAAACTAAGATAATATGACATAAAATGGGATGGAATAGTAAACTAGAGAGAACACATTAAAGTGCTAAAAACCAATAATTTACCCTGATAAAAACAACACTTCAGAGAATATCCTCATCTTCCTTGAATTTTAACTTTCGACTTACCGACTTATGCTATACGTTCATACATACATACATGCATGCATACATACATGCATACATACATACATACATACATACATACATACATACATGCATGTATAGATGCATACTTTGGACAGGTACATATAAGCGTGTATATTCATGAACATATACACATATATGATATGTTTGTATATGCTTGTTTCTTAGTATATACTTACATACATACATATATGTTTGTATATATATATGTGGGTGTGTGTGTATGTATATACATATATCAAGATATGTAGAGTTATTTAACTTCAACAGGAAGTTACTTAATTACCTGATTTCCTATTTCGTTTTATGTATGCACACACACACACACACACACACACATATAAGTACGTATATATATTTATCTGTGTATATCTATCTCTCTCTCTATATACTATATATACCTATATATATATATATATATATATGTATATATATATATATGCATTTATATAATTGTTTGTGTGTATATATTTATGAGTATGTGTCTGTATATGCATTTATAGTCACACACACACAAGCGCGCGCACACACACACACACACACACACACACACACAATCACATAGATGCATACATATACACAAGCGGAAACAGGAAATTAAGTAATTAAGTGATATCCTGTTGAAGTTATCAGTTTCAAAAATATTTAGAATATACCTAAATACCTATATATGTATATATGGAAATACAAATGAAAAGATATAGAAATATATTTCAAATCATTGTACGTTTGAAAGAGACGTGTGTATGTGTCTGTTTTGCGTGTGTGTCTGTATGTATATATACAAATATATATATATATATATATATATATATATATATATATATATATATATGTACATACATACATACATATATATTTATGTATATATGTATATGCATACACACACACATATATATATATATACATATATATTTATGTATATGTACGTATATAAATGTACACATACATATACACATATGTTTATGCATTGTTTATGTGAAATTTCCACTCAACTCAAACATGAAAAATATATTTGGCTCTACAAATATCACAGCTTTCCATCATCTGTGAATATTTTAGCTTTCTATAACTTTTATTTGTTAAGAACACTAAATATTACACACCGTTAAACACACACATACACCTGCATACACATACACCTGCACGCACATACACATACACACATGTCTATTCCAAACATACAATGATTTGATATATATTTCTATATATTTTAATATTGAATATGTTGTATAAGAATTTTGATCTGAAATCGTGCGTCGAAACCAGTTTTCGTTTCACCTAGTTCCAAAGTACACCATATCTTTTTTTTTTTAATACGCCTATAAAGGGATTTTATCCGGACGAAAATCATAGCTTGTGGCGTTTCAATTTTATTATTGATAGAGTTTCTACAACAGAGATGCTTCTGTTGAATAATTCAAATTTATTTTGCTTATGCGTCTCCTTTGCTTAATACTGTAGTTTATACACTGTATATACTTCAGAGTAGCAGATTCGATTTCGCTACTGAAATGAAACGAATACGTGATATTGATAAGCCACAAAGTACGGCGAAGTACGTAGCTGTTGATTTTGAAGTCGCTTCTGGGGCGATTTTATACCCTGAAGTACATATATTTTAAAACCTCAATACGTATATACATGAATTTTTCCCGGGTGAAAATTGCAGATTTTGGCGTTTCAGCATAGAAAACATGCTTTAAAGTATTATATTAATAGCGTTTTTACTATAGAGTTGTTTCTACTGCATAATTCAGCTTATTTTTATGTTTCGGGAGTGTCATACTAATATAGTCTATAAACACATTTAGCAGTTACTTTTCGTCTAAGTTTCTATTTGTTCAACAAAGTTATTCCTCTACATCTATCCCCGCAAACATAAGAACAGACCTCTGAATGTGTCTGCCTGTGTGTGTACGCGCACGTGTGTGTGCATGTGTGTGTGTGTGTGTGTGTGTGTGTGTGCACGCGTGCATGTGTGTGTGTGTGCGTGTGTGTGAGTGTGTGTGTGTATGTGCATGTGGTGGTTTTAGACTTACCTGTCAAGTACTGTTGCTGTAGTCTGTGATTAGTGAATCGTTGCTACATCACTCATTCCTCAAATTATATTTGTGCAAGCTGCTCCTTGTATTTGTATACATTTTGCAATCCGTCTCACAGTTGGGTCTTTTGGGTACCTGGAAAGAATTTTTACTTCAAATTTGTACCGAGCCATTGTATTTCTTTATGGCATGTCGATAGCGTAATGAAGTTTGCTTTTCTTTAATGTATTTTAGCATGTGTTATGCAATTCTTTCACGTAAACTGCCTTTTCTCCTATGTAAGTTATGGTGCATTCCCTCCATTACCTCATTATAAATGCAGTATGGTACATAACGTTTCTCACTTTATAGTTTAGATTTGAGCTGCTTGTGCACATCGGGCAGTTGCATTCGGTGCAAGGTGTTTGCTTAATGAGTCTAACTGACAGAGCATTGAATTTATGGAGCTGCTTGCTTTTTCTGCAATTGTTCATTTTCTAAATTTGTGAGCTAGTTCACCTCTGGGTATAACATTGACCATCACACCTTGGAATTTGTTTTTCATATGCTAGAACTTTCCTTCTCGCTTGGCAAAAACGACTTTTCTTACCTTTCCTTTCTAGTTTGGTCCAGAATTTGATCCACTATATGGGTCACTCTCGATTAGCATTATTGTTAATAATAGTTCTAAACTTTTTCTGAGTTACACACACACACGCACGCACACGCACACGTTCTCGCACCACGCACACACACATGTAACAAGTCAGGCGCAAGTCAGTCAGTGTTGTTGACTGTTTTGATTAAATTTACGGCTTTAATTAGGTCTGCTTAGAGTTTCCTCTCTTCGGTGTTTCCCATTGATAACGGGCGAAGAGCTGGAAACGCATCTTGCAGTCCGACGGATAGCAGCGCTGGACAGATATGATGCATTTGCACCTTTTACCACAAGGGAGAACTTTCCCTTCATGGTGCCTGCGGTGGGTGTGCCTTTGGAGGTTGAGATATGTCACAAGCATATTTTACTATATATATATATATATATATATATATATATATATATATATATATATATATATATATATATATATATAGTGTAGTCGTTAGCCGTGGTCGATTAGAGAGTTACCATTGTTTTCACGTCTATTATTGGTCTTAGCAATATAGGTGACTCGGTAGACCCACCGGCCGGAAACACATAGGGTTCGTTACTAATGGTGGTAGACAATTCGTTTTGTGGTCATAGGCTTTACTGCTTGATGCTAAATGAAAAGCATACATAAACTGACCCTTTTCTGACACAACTAGAACCGTTCAAAGGGAGATAATTCCGTCTCTCGCAGAAGGGGGTTTCGCTTCGAAGAATTTCGTTTTAGGGATTTGTTTCGACCACCAGGCTGACCAAGATTGTATTTTTACCTCCATTTGTAAAGAGATTATGTGCTTCTGGCCAGTGCATCCGCGGGCTAGCTATATCGGTAAGAATAATAACAGACGTTCAATCAATGGTAAATTTCCGACGCGGCATAACCAACGACTTCATAAAATAATATTGCGCAAAAAAATCATAATGACCTATACACATGCACACACACGCACAGACACACACACACACACGCACGCACGCACACATTCACACGCACGCACATGCGCTCACACATACACACACACGTATGCATAATATATATATATATATATATATATATATATATATATATATATATATATATGCGTTTAGGCACAAGCGTGGTTCTATGTAAGGTCTTTGCTTCCTATCCACAAAGTTCCGTGTTCATTCCCATTACGTAGCACCGTAAGTGGGTGTCTTCTATTATAGGTCCGGATCGACCAAAACCTGGTGAGTGAATGGACTTGCTAAACGGAATCTGAAAGAGTCCCGTCGTAAGTACATACATACATACATACATACATACATAGTATATACATACATACATACATGTATACATACATACATACATACATACATACATACATACATGTATACATACATACATACATACATACATACATAGGGGTCGACGAAAATATATCTTACAATGGCACCTGTAACATAACACGTATCACTAAAGAATATTACAGCCGAATAAAGTAAAATTGGACCTCAGAGCTCTGCGTTCAATAAAGCAGTGACCCAAAATGTGTTTGCAGTGCCAGTAATCATACCAACGTTTGGGCTGCTTGATTGGACGCTTGATGAGATCCGAGCCATTGATGTGAAAACCCGAAGAAAACTAACAAGGACACATAATTTCCACATAAACAGTGACGTAGACCGCCTCTACCTAAAACGATCACAACGCGGCATCGATCGAAAATTCCTTCGAATGTCACATCATATCCCTTCGGCAACATCTTTTAACCACAAAGTGTCGAAGTTTGCATACATGAGACTGATAACATGAGATTTGACCAAGTTTGCATACATGAGACTGATAACATGCACGACTCTACCGCAACGTATCATCAGATGAAAGGATGAACCTATATGAGCAGAAGACTATGCATAGATATGTTAGTAGAAAGCTTTGTGATAATATTAAAATCGATCATCAAAGCAGTTTATCCACATCATAAGCAGTTGTCCGAAAATGTCATCACGGTATAATCTCCCGATGAGACATGACGTTGTAGCTAGGACACTATAATGAAATCTGTCAGAAGAATAATCCAGAGGACAAAGAAATAAAAACATGGTAGAAGCCATAGCTACTCATAATAAAAAAGAATACTAGTGGAATATATCAGTGAAGACCTCAATAAAATCTAAGCCCAACAGCCCTGATATAATGATTTGAGATTGAGACGAGAAACTGTGCACAGTTGTGTAAATTAACTGCCCAGCGGATGTTAATGTAAAGCTGAATATCAGTGAGAAAGAGAACACCTATGCTGAACTATTGAGAAATCTGCAGTTACTCTTTCTAGATTACAAGTCCAGGTTTATACCTGTAATTATTGGGACCCTGAGATATGTAACATCCTGACTAAATACCAATCTTGAGAAATTAGGCTTCTCAAACCAGGAAGGAGAAAGCTAATTCGAAGACGATAGATCCAATTCATCACTGGAACAGTACAAATCTGTAAAACTTTCCAGAAGGTTATCATTTAAATATTTATGAGCATGTCTAGGATATGTAACTATATGCATGAGAATACATACATAACACGTACAAATCTGCAAATACATACCTACACACACACATACATACACACACACATACATACATACAAACAAACAAAATATCCTGTTGTTGATGTTGAAATTCCAATGAAGGAACCTTGGATCTAGGTTAGAAACCGGTTCTTTCTCTATTGGCAATAAATTTTGAAATAAACTGAATAATGACACACACACACACACACACACACACACACACACACAGTAAACATTATTTGCCAACATAATGTGGCAGTGGAATGTTACTGCTATTTAGCCCCAGGAAACATCGTTGCCAGCTGGTAATACGACACACTATCTGCGTCCTTACATTTTCGAACAAGGGTGTTTAATATCCCCACTCCGCACAAAACAACGTCTGTGTATCACGATTTCTGGGTTATTTCTGTTTATCAGCACAGAATAACTGTTCGGCTAGAGGTGGCGCTGCTAAAATCTTGTTTCAAACTGACAAACAATCACTGATGAAATAGAACAGAATTTGTATTTGTAAATCTCTCAACGAGAGACATTCAGTAACAGTACTCTAGAATAAAGATTATTTGCCAACATAATGTGGCAGTAGAATGTTACTGTTATTTAACCCCGGGAAACATCATCTCCAGCTCGCTATACGACACACTATCTGTGTCCTTATATTTTCTGGCAGAGTGAATTGCGTCATGGTGCTGTTTTTCTCAAAGACGGTGCCCAATTGACACTACTATACTGTGTAGTCGACAAAACCCAAAACAAACAATTCGCGAAATTAAAAATTTTAAATGGTGACAATTTACGCATCGCACCCTCTTCCTCCCCCTCTCTCTCTATATGTAGGGTTTGTTTTCTGCCATCGCTCGACAATCGCTGTTTACCACCCTGTAACTTAGTCGTGCGGCAAAAGCAACCAACAAAATAAGTAGCTTGCTTTAAAGATAATTAGTGATGTAGATTCGCTGGGTTAAAGCCTTCAGAGCGGTGCCCCAGCATATCCACATTCCATTTACTTAAACAAGTAAAAAGTAAATGATAAAGATATCATTGATTGTAATATGCTAAGAATTGCGTGCAATAACTGAAATCCTATGCACGCTTTCTCACTTCGCAGGTTAGACACATATGAGATACATAACTTTTGATCCTTACTAAGTCCGCAAATAACATTTTCATTTTTCCATTTGTTGATATATCTTCAAACTAAACAAGTTTAGACAAATAATATAACGACATTAGCTCACGTGCAAACTATATAAATGTAACAATATTAAGATCATGTTAAAACATGAAATATTTGAAAATTCATAAACATTGGAAAGTTCACTGATTACGTGGATAAAAATACTTGTCCTAGTCTAAATTTACAAGCTGTGTCCTCAATAAAGTTCTACAATTGGATCGGTCACACTTTTGAACTGTTAGAGTTGAGTTTATTGTTGGTAGTTTCGCATTGGTAAGTTTTTTTAGGGACTTTAATTAGCTCTGGCATTTGATTATTTTGTATGGTTCAGGTGCCTTTTTCCATTTTTGGATCTTGGCTCAATAACGATATGTTTTGATGGATAATGCTGATTGGGTGTATCTAAACTGATTTTGGCTTTTCTTAATTCTTCAGTGTTTACTGCTTTGACGCATTCTGTTCTATTCCCTATTAGTGTAGACGGGTACTTTACATCATGTAGTGCTTGTTTTATTTCAAGGAGTTCTTATTTTGAATATTCGGACTGGAAACAATTGTTCAGAGTTTTCCAGCAAGTTTAAATGGAATATCGGATTTGATATGTTTTGGATAGCATGAAGACAATAATTGGTTTGTAGTAGATGGTTTCTATGTTTGAGTCATTCTTAATAATCAAAATTTCTAAGAAGGGTAGTAGGCTATGGTCAAATGCTATGGGGAACTGAAAATGTTATGCTATTGAGTAGGAATTTTAAGTCATTGATTTCATCTAAGTTGTATGTCCATTGAATAAAGGTAGGTCACCAAAGTATCGTTTCCAACTTCTCACCAGATAAGATAAAGTTAATACCGTACTCTCTTTTGGCATGTTCATACATTTGTACTTCTATATAAGCCATAACTAAGCTGGTGTATGTTGGGGGTAACCGTCGTACCCATCACAATTCCAGATATTTGTTTGTAGGTGTCTTTCTCGAAAATGAAGTTGCTTTGAAGGGTAAGTTTCAATCCTTCTGAGATTAATTTTTGATAAATTCGGTCTGGAATTTCATCAAGGAATTTCCTTTGCCAAAAAGTTATTGTCTCTAGTTTGTACCCGTGTAGGATGGTTGTATAAAAATTTATTAAATCAAATGAAAGGATTATGGTATCCCTGTTAACTTTTTGCAAGAGATTGTTTAACAGGTCTAGGTCATCCTTATAAGACTAGGTGTAAATTTTAAGAGAGATTTCAAGAGTATGTCAAGGAAGTTGCTAAGCCCGTGAGTTTCCCAAGCTGGGTCTGCTGCAATCAGTTTTAATTTGTGATCCTTCAGAAAGGGTAATCTTATGCAGACTGAGAGTGATTCGTTGCAAGTATCATTAATTATTTTAATTTTGTGGATTTTGGGAAGAAGGTGGTTTTGGCCGCAGAAGGAACTAATTGTGGCTATATGATTAGAAAATCTATATTAGTTAAGCCTTTTTCGTGTTGGTTTATGAGAATGTTATTCTGGTTGTGTTTCTAAGTCTGTGGTCATATGCTCCGTTTCTTTCCATTTTCTGGAATAATTGTTATCATTTGTATTTCTGTATAGAGGCTGTTCATGTCTAGGGTAGTTTCTCTTGTGTTAATTAGAGGTTTTTGTGTGTATTGAAATATCCAGTTTTGTAAGATGTTCTGATATGGTGGAGAGGAATTAGAGAATCTCCTAGTGGGTTTATTTTGTTGATTGAAGAACCTGAAATTGGGGTTGTGTCTTGCAAATCTTTGATGGGTATAATTCTTAATTTTCGATGCTTGTTTGGTCGTTTGTGAGTAAAACTGGTCTGCTTCAATTTTCCACAGAAATGAATTAGCATTATTTTCTGTTTGAAGATCTTTTTCGTATCTATTAAACCGGACAGCGTTCCTTTCCCAACGTCAAAGCGATATCGATTCTTCACTTAAACATTGTTCTCTCAGGAGTTTAAAAGTGTTTTCAAAAAGAATGCCTTCGGACATTTTAGAAATTTACATTTCCATATATTCGTCAACAAACTTGACTTTTTCTTCATTTATGCTGGCTCTAAGACGCAATAGGTGAATTTCCATTTATCATTTTTCTATAACCATCCTTCATCTGAGTTTCGTTTGTTCTTCCGGTTCATTTTTGAGTGGTTTTGTTTGAAATGTTCGGGGAAGACTCACTGGAGTTGTATTTAATCAATTTTCATATATATTTGCTTTGAAATTGTTCCTTAACAAATACATGAACCCAGATTTTCGGGTTGTGAGGTTCTCATTCTAGATATAATTTAAACTGTGTTTGATCGAGTATATTTGCTGATCCAGATCGGTAATGTTGATTCCTTGATTCGAGTTTAAATTTTGTTCCGTGTTCTGTGGAGTTGCCGTCTCTATTATGTTACATGTTTGGTAAGAGTATAGATAATCACTGTCTACTCACTACACAAATTTCTTTTGTATAACTCTGAAATTCTTCGATTTTTTTAGGTCTGGATAGAGAGAGCTTACAAGAGATCTCTTTAAGTTGTGTGAGGATATTTTCGTTCCTTGTATTTTCATCTTTATCGGATTTTGCATGCATATATACATACATACATACATACATACATACATACATACATAAGTACATATGTATGAGGGTCAATACGCATTATATACTATTTGTGTTAAAAACCTAAAATTTATATTTTATTCTTGATCCACCTGAAGAAACCAGTTTTTACATGATTAAATTGTTTTGTTCATCAATAAAGAGCGTCTCTGAAACAGTTGTAGTGAACCTCAGCCAACCTGTGTAATTATTTGTATATACATATATATGGGTATATCGTAAACCCATCTGTTGTAAACGACAGGTGAAAGTACCGTAATATCTTGGTGAACAACATGCACAGGTGATTAGTTTATATAGTGATCACATTAGCTTGCCTCTTCCTTAAATCAACGTTGCTTGTATAGGTGCAGGGTGTACTACACGTCAGATGTCTAAGTGATATCAGAGCAACGAGAAACGAAATGTTGCTCACGAACAGAATGTAACGCCCGGGAGGGAATCGAAAATAATACATGAAACACACTAACCACTAAGCTATGCATCCACACACACGCACGCACACACACACACACACACACACACACACACACACACACACACACACACGTATAGATAGACAGATACACAACAACTGTTCAGAAAATGTTTGTTTCCGTTCGGTTTCCTTGTGTGTCTCCACTGTCATGTTTTTGTTCCCAACTTTGGCCCTCCATAAATCCTAAATTATATTTTAGAATTTATGGGAACAACTGTCTTTGAAGACTCATATTGTCGTTGAATGCTCGAAATGAGGAGGGTCCTTTCTCCGTGTTTACTTGTCCTGTACACTATTTTTTCTCGTTGTTTACGTATTTAACCCGTTTGTATACGTATTTCATGTTGTTTGAACTGTTGGCGGTGTCCTGTACCCATATATGCATGTATATATGTTGAAGAGCGTAGCTCGAAACGTCAAAGACTTTCCGTATTCCCGAGCGTCATACTAATACATCCTTTTGTTATTTACACCACCTGTCCTCGTCTGTTGTTGTTTTTTCGTATATTCTCCCATATATATATATATATATATATATATATATATATATATATATATATATATATATATATATATATATATATATATATATATATATATATTATTTACTACTTATTAAATGAACGCCACACATCCATTTCCAAGTATATATATATATATATATATATATATATATATACATATATATATATATATATATATATATATATATATATATATATATATATATATATATATATATATATATATATATATATATATATATATATAGATATTGATATCCACTGTTTCCGTTAAATGATACACTCAATATTATAAGTATTGAGTCCTCTTTTTCTTCAGTTAGTAACACGTAACTGTCTAGACTTACACATGCGCACGCGCACACCCACACACATAAACACATACGCAAGCAGTTATATGAACTTACGTACTTCGATATATACCAACATGTATAATCGTCTATACACATATACGCAATCTCATATACACACACATACGCACACACACACACACACACACACAGATGGATAGGATACTATCTACATGTTAATTAACATTAAATAGCTGAAAGCATACGCAAGGGTTAATTAAGATTTTAGTCAGCTTAAATGGCAATTAAAATGAATTTATTTCAATGAGAAGTAGAAATAATTTGCGGGTGTGATTTGCAAAGATCGCCCCGCTGAGCTAACAACGTAGATTGGAAGTTATGAGATAAGTGGTCAAAACGAATTAAGAAAATCCGCTTTTGAACACTACAAGATACATATATAGACACTAACATATGCGTGTGCATGCGTATATATGTATATGTGAATGTATATGTGTATATAGATTTATAGACAAACATGCATGTATATACATACACTCACATTTAATCATTTTATCTTATTTAATCATTTCATACGCTTTTAGCTATGTAATGTTAATTACTGTTGAATGTATATATATATATATATATATATATATATATATAGGCAAATCAAAATAATAAGAGGTAAAAAGAACAAAAATCAATTAGGCGTACACAGTGATTGATGCTCAGTGAAAGTTTTAGGTGACAAAATAGGAGTTAGAATGATGTTTCGCGCATGGCTCTTCGTCGGAAAGAGGTAAAAATCTAGGGAGGAGTAAAAAAGGGGAAAGCGCCGAAAAATAAATGATCGGAAGCTGGAATAAGATAGAGAATGGCGAGAGTACAAAAATGGCTATTGAGTTCAGGAGTGTGTACGTGTGTGCATGTGTTTGTGTGTGTATGAGAGTGTGTCTCTGTGTGAGAAACTTGTTTGTGTGAAGTATATATGTGACTTTTTATTTGTGGGCTGCGTGTAATGTATGTGTATATTTGGGAGTGCTACGTATGATGGTAGTATATGTGTTTGTTTTTGTCTGAGTGTTTAGTGTGAGAGTGTGAATCTAAGGAGCTCAGCAGAGGAAAAGAGAATGAGAGCGAATGATAGAGAAAAGAAAGTTGGAATCCTTTACAAGACGGAGAGGGGATGTCAAGTCCAACCGGTGTATGAGTTCATAGTCAGAAAATATACCGTTGCTCCTGGAGAAGTCTAGAGGTTGTGGGTCTGTACTTTAAGCCCAGGCCGAAGGCAGTGAGGTATTCGGTGGAGTGGTTGGTCAAACAGAAATGACGGGCGACGGTGTTCATTTTTGGAGGTGAATTTCTCATAAATGTTTCACGTCTATCAGCTAGACGGCGGCCAGACTGTCCAGCATATAGTGAGCCACTAGGGGAACAGATGAAGCAATCTCAGCCTTATAGTCCTAAAGCTTGGAAAAGACCTTCCATTCCTCTTTTGATGAACACAAACACACGCACGCACACACACACACACACACACGCACGCGCACACACACACACACTCACACACACACACACACACACACACACACACACATACACACATGTGTCGAGAAAAAGGCCAGCCAGACATATGTTCGGTCTATTTCACCACTAGAGAATCGCATATTCTACGAGTACTTATAGATAATTAACAACACAAACTCGTCTTTAATCATAAATGTATCATCTGTCTATTTTTCTCCTTACTTATTTATGATATCTGTGGAGGCGCAACGGCCCAGTGGTTAGGGCAGTGGACTCGCGGTCACGGAATCGCGGTTTCGATTCCCAGACCGGGCGTTGTGAGTGTTTATTGAGCGAAACAGCCCCACGAGGCTCCGGCAGGAGATGGTGGCGAACCCTGCTGTACTCTTCCACCACAACTTTCTCTCACTCTTACTTCCTGTTTCTGTTGTGCCTGTAATTCAAAGGGTCAGCCTTGTCACACTGTGTCACGCTGAATATCCCCGAGAACTACGTTAAAGGTACACGTGTCTGTGGAGTGCTCAGCCACTTGCACGTTAATTTCACGAGCAGGCTGTTCCGTTGATCGGATCAACTGGAACCCTCGACGTCGTAAGCGACGGAGTCCAACAACAACAACAACATTTATGTTATCTATTTGTCTGCCAGCTTATCTGTCAGTCTGTTTGCCTACCTACCATAGATCTATCAATCTCAAAAGTTTTATCAACTCACCGAAAAATAATTCAAGAATCACAAATTGTCATCGGCCAAAGACAAGACCAAATCTCAAAAGACTCCAAAGAAAGGTGAAATTCATATGAAGAAGAAATAATGTAGATAAAAGTTGATCAGGGAACGATCAGCAGATTCAAGAATGAGAAGAAATTGAAGTTTAATGCAATCATAAATTGCAAAACAAAAAATATCATCTTCTGCTTCACATGCTACCAATGCAATGAGAGCTACATCGGTCTAACAGGATCAAAATTAAATTCTTCATGTGAGAGTGAGTGCATAAACAACAAATTAAGAATTCGTCTTTTAGAAATATTCCTCATAGACATTCATTTTATGTGGAAAAATCAAAACATTCCCCCATTCAATGTAAAAAGTGATTAACTACGAAAGGCAAATAAGAATATTTTGTAAGAATTCTAAATCCGAAAGTAAACCGGAAATACTCAACATCACTGTTAAAGATAACTCTCTTTATACAGATTGCTCCATTATACGTGGGTTTGAAAAATGAAATGACGAAACCGCTGACACACACAATATGAAGAATTCATTCCAAAACGTTCGTATCCTTTTATTTTTCTAAGACTTTTTAAAGTAGTTAATAACTTTTATGAAAAGCTTACCTTCAAATATTATGACTGTGTCATCTATTTTTTGCAAAAATATAAATAAAAATATGCATAAATGCAAGATTCAAGGATCAAGGTGTCGGAAGTTAGTAAGTTTTGAACAATCCGTAGAAAGTATAAAAAATAAAATTTGAAGAACAATAGTGATTTATTGAAGCAGAAGGTTGGAAATGTTTCCCATATCGAAGTTTAATAAGCTGAAAAAAATTATGTTATAGTTCACATTTAGCATCTGGGGTTTCTGTGTATGCGAATAAAAATTCACATTTAGGGAATGGAGTAGATAAAAATCCAGGCTACATATCCAGGAAGTAGTAATTACCAAACGAGAGGTAAACCGCTAGCTACCTTAGTCAAATGGAAGTTAAATTGTCGTCAAGGGAGCCCGTGTTAAATCGCACTGTATATATATATATATATATATATATGTTAATTCTCTAAGTGAAGTATTAACAGTAACTGCACGATAAAGTGTAGTATATTGCCACTTAAGTGTGGCTGACCCCTAGGGGTCAGCCACACTTAAGTGGCAATATACTACACTTTATATATATATATATATATATATATATATATACATATATAGGGATGGGAGAATTTACGAAAAAAAAACAACAGACGAGGACAGGTGGTGTAAACAACAAAAGGATGTATTAGTTTAACGCTCGGGAATAGAGGAAGTCTTTAACGTTTCGAGCTACGCTCTTCAACAAAAAGAAATAAGGAGAAAAACAAGGAGAAAAAAATTTAAATGTCGTGGTCAGCGATGTGTGTATGTGTGTGTGTGTGTGTGTGTGTGCGTGCCTATGTATGTAGGTAGATATGTGTATGTATGTGTATGTATTTTTCTTCCTCTTCTTCTTTTCTTCCTTCACTTTCGTCTTCTTCCACTCATTTTCCTCCACCCCTTCCCCTTATCCTTCCTCTTCTTATGTGTAATCCGCCTCTTTATTCCCCACCACTACATAGTACCTACTCTACTTACACATCCCAAATCCATACTTAACATTTTTTTTCTTTTTATTTTCTCCCGATATATGCCAAACAACAATGTCTGAAGGACGCACAATGTGACAACACACCTTTCATGCAAGTCTGATGAAGTGCATCTCTAATGTCTAAACCGAAAACATTACGTGAATTTTCATTTAGAATTTTTGCGTGAACTGGCGTTGCAAATAGAGATGGTACAGAAACAATTATAACTTATAATTAAAGATGTGTTAAAGAATTTTCTTTGTCTTCTTCTCTTCATTGGATTATATATATATATATATATATATATATATAAATGAAAAACAGAAAAAATAGAATTCTATATTTAAGAGGTGAGGAATTATGTACATTATTTACATTTGACGGATATTTGTCCTCATCTTGTTTGAAGACACTACGCCATATGACGTAGTGGTTAAGAGCGCGGACTACTAACCCCAAGATTCCGAGTTCGATTCCAGGTGGTGACCTGAATAATAATAATAATAATAATAACAACAACAACAACATCAAAAAATACCTTAGGAATGATAGCCCAGGTTCGAAATTTCCCCAAGACACCTGACGAAGGCTGGAGGGTGTATCAGCCGAAACGATGTGTTAAAAACAAACAAGATGAGGACAAATATCCGTCAAGTGTAAATAATGTAAAGAAAAACTTGAAAATGCACTGAGAATAGTTAAAATATTTTTTATCATTATATTTAAAAATTTAATCGGTTTCACAGTTTGTATTGATTTTCAAAAATTTGAAATAGAAAGACGTGGCTCATGTCGCAGTTGTTTTGCATCTGACTAGTGTTTGAAGCTTGCCCTATTTTTATAGGGAGTTCATGGCTGAAATTAGAATATGCTTTGAATAGGGTTTGATTGATAGAAGATAGTCACATGACTGGTCTTAGAAATTTTTGTAGATTCCCCGCTACGTCAGTGCGTTAGTATCAAGCGACAATGTTTAGCTACTTAACACGATGGATCTATACAGTTAACAACTTAAACTTTAGCTGCTGGAGGACTACATACAAACAACTCCTCACCAGACACATTGAATTTGGAGTACTTTGATTGTAACTAAACATATTTACTCAACCGTGTCGGCCTTCATTTTAGGAGTAAAATATACTGCCACGTGACATTAACGCACGGTCGTAGCAGGAGACGTACAGAATGTTCTAAACTCAATCACGTGTTCATTCTCTACAAACACTTCAGAGCATTGATTGTGTAGTACTACCACTAGACTTGTTCAGTCAACCGTGTCAGCCTTAACTCAAGACGCTAAACATTGTCACTTGATACTAACACACGGACATAGCAGGGAACCTACAAAAATTTCTAAGACCTGTCATGTGACTATCCTCCACCAATCAAGCCCTTTCAAAGCATATACTAATTTGAGCCATGAACTCCCTATAGAAATAAAGCAGCTTCAAACACTAGTAAGAAGCAAACCAGCTGCGACATAAGTCACGTTTTTCTATTTCAAATTTTTGAAAATCAATGTAAATTATGAAACCAGTTAATTTTTAACTATAATAATGAAAAATATTTTAACTTTTCTCAGCGCATTTTCAACTTCTGTTTTTCATATATATATTTTCATATATTTATTCCGTGTGGAATAAAATAGCCTTGTTCGCTCTCTCTCTTTCTCTGTCTCTCTCTCTCTCTCTCTCTCTCTCTCTCTCTCTCTCTCTCTCTCTCTCTCTCTCTAATATATATATATATGTCTGGGTGGTAAGTAGCTTGCTTACCAACCACATGGTCCCGGGTTCAGTCCCACTGCGTGGCATCTTGGGCAAGTGTCTTCTACTATAGCCTCGGGTCGACCGAAGCCTTGTGAGTGGATTTGGTAGACGGAAACTGAAAGAAGCCCGTCGTATATATGTATATATATGTATGTGTGTCTGTGTTTGTCCCCCAACATCGATTGACAACCGATGCTGGTGTGTTTATGTCCCCGTAACTTACCGGTTCGGCAAAAGAGACCGATAGAACAAGTACTAGGCTTCTAAAGAATAAGTCCTGGGATCGATTTGCTCGACTGGAGGCGGTGCTCCAGCATGGCCACAGTCAAAGGACTGAAACAAGTAAAAGAGAAAAGAGTATATATATATATGTATATATGTATATATATATATATATGTATATATATATATATATATATATATATATATATATATATATATATATATATATATATATATATATATATATGTTTATATATATGTATATATATATGTATATATATATGTATATATATATATATATATATATATATATATATATATATATATATATATATATATATATATATATATATATATATGTATATATATATATATATATATATAGATATGCAGGGCAGGGAAATCATCAATTAGTAATAAAATTAATAATTAACAATTCTGCCGGGTAGCTCAGTATGAAAAAAACCTTTTTCGGTAAAAATTTATAATCATAAATGTATAGGGATTGACAGTAACCTGCTTCTCCAACATACTGAGAATTCAGAAATAGCAGTCAAAGAACTACTGATTTCAAAACTACAAATTATTACTCCAGATTGATAGCGATATTTTTGATACACACAGAACAAAAATATCGCTATCAATCTGGAGTAATAATTTGTAGTTTTGAAATCAGTAGTTCTTTGACTGCTATTTCTGAATTCTCAGTATGTTGGAGAAGCAGGTTACTGTCAATCCCTATACATTTATGATTATAAATTTTTACCGAAAAAGGTTTTTTTCATACTGAGCTACCCGGCAGAATTGTTAATTATTAATTTTATTACTAATTGATGATTTCCCTGCCCTGCATATCTATATTTTAATAATAACTCCATGATGGATGGTTATACCGCAGGAATTCGTACGAGTCTCTTTCCTAAACGGGACTATTTCTGATACACACTGAATTGAAATTCATTAGGGCGAGAGATTTTGAATTTACTGGCCGATAAATTTCTTAACGTCTTCCTCACGTGGTATTGATGTTCACATGGTCAAAATTAACGTGAGTTATTTAGACATTAACAAATTTATTAGAATATTTAGCTGAAGATCAGAATAGAGTATTATGTACTCTTAACTGTGAAACAATTGTACTAAATTAACTAAAGGCAAGTGTTTTTTTACTCTTCTCTATTGTTTTTTGTTCTGTGTGTATCAAAAATATCGCTATCAATCTGGAGTAATAATTTGTAGTTTTGAAATCAGTAGTTCTTTGACTGCTATTTCTGAATTCTCAGTATGTTGGAGAAGCAGGTTACTGTCAATCCCTATACATTTATGATTATATATATATATATATATATATGTATGTATATATACACACATACACACAGATATCTATACATATCTACGTACAAACATAGACAGACATATGAGTGTTTGGGTGTGGTAGGAGAAGGCAACTCAGCCGCTGAAAGTTGATGTTTTTACAGTCTTTTCTTTTGTTACCTTTAAGAATAGACTAAGCTAGTTCCAGTCTGTTTGGTGGCCTGAAAACCCAGAATTTCTTCTGCGCACTCTATACAATTATGTGACCGGAGAATCGGGTCAACTGACCAGCAAGTTCAGTCATGTGACTAAAGGTTACCGATTTTACAGGTGCAATTCTGGAACTCACACCTCTCGACGTGTTTCACAAAATTCCTGTGAACAATCACGGTAACAAAACTTATGTATATGACTCTTTGAAGCCATCATCAGCGCTGAAGTGAATTCTCTGTTTTTCAATTAATAGGAATTCTAAACTATGAGTTGAGCTCACCTTTCCTTTGTTTCTACACAAAGCGTACACACACACGCACACACACACACACACACACACATGCACACACATACACGCATTTATATATTAACATATATGTGGATTAACATACACGCATACATATATGCATTTACATATATGGACATACACAAATACATAGATACATATACTTCAATAATTCAGGGACATTATCCATTTAATAATTAACATTAAATGGCTTAAAGCACATTTAATGATTATAGAAACTTAATTGGTAATTAAAATGATTTTAATGCAACGTGAATTAGAAACAATTTGGAGACACTATCTGCAGGGAATGCTCTACTAAACTTAGATTAAAGAAGGGGATTCATGACATTCATGCCTCATCCAAAGTTAATTAGATACGTGAGCAAAAGTAAAGTTTCTTAAAAACAGCAATAAACGATAAGTTATATTGTTTCAGGTATCTGCGGCTATATTTTATCGTTTTATCTTACAAACTTTATCCTAACCTTTCCTTATCTTTTATATAAAAACCCTAACCCTAACCCTAACCCTGCTACTTCTTAGTACATCATTTTCATATGCCGTCTGGTACCTAAATATCTCACTCATGAAATATTTTTAACTAAATTATTTTATTTTATTCCTTTGGAATTTGACAGAATCTATTAATCTCATTAGACTCATGGAATGAATAATAGAACCTTATCGAAAGATTGTGGGCTTCATTTAAAAATTCCACTACTCAAAATTTGGCACTAAAAGTCAATGAACGGCTCACCATTAAAGATGATTTATAAGCAGAATTTTTATCCTATATTCAGCTATAAGAATAAAATTAGTCAATACCGAAGATCAACTCTTCGATATAAGATGCATTTACTGATTGTAGAACCCATATTGGAGTCCTCTTACCTCAAACGATTGCTGTAGAAATCAAATTTATCATCCTTCAGGGTGAATTTCGGAGTTCATAGCTTCCCCGCTAATATTCGGTCACTAATTCACAAATTACATATGATATATATATATATATATGATAGAAATATGTTAAAAAAACAAAATAGAAACTACCCGTGGAAATGTAAGAGGAAAGTAAGCAGAAAAATAAGAGAAAATGCACATTGAAAATCAAAAAGAGGGTAAGGCTTTTTATGAAAAGTAACGATATATATATACACACACATATATATATATATATATATATATATATATATATATATATATATATATATATACAATTAGATGAACTGAGGTAGGAATAAAGGTAAAAAAAAGTCATTATTGTGAATTATTAAAGAGATTTACAAGCATACCGGTTTCGTAATAATACTATTCATTGCTTTGAGTATACACCGATTTCTGAACGGTGTCAAGTCTATTAGTCCCTTAGTAAAAAGATTATGTGTAAGGGAGGTAAGTAGTTGTGGATTTGGTGCAATTAGGGTATTCTAGATTTGGTGCAATTAGGGTAATCTGGATTTGTAGTGTGAATGGTGTATGGGATGTATGGTTTTCTATATGATGTTATGTGTTTATATTTAGTTGAGGAAGATATTTATTAATGAAAAATGCCTCTTTATTCATTCTTTGTTGGAATATCACTCCGAAGAAGAACTACTCTCCACAAAGAACAAATCCACCACCCACATTACAGACAGCTACAGGTCAGTGGACACATAGAAAGGTGTGCGAGGAATCTTAACCCTAATTTCCAAATTTTTCCCTTCTATCAATATTCACAGAACACATCTATACAACAAAGAATGAATAAAGAGGCATTTTTCACTAATGAATATCTTCCTCAACTAAATATAAACACATAACATCATATAGAACACCACTAATCTTCCATTTCATATCACTAACCCCCATACATCCCATACACCATTCACACTACAAATCCAGATTACCCTAATTGCACCAAATCCAGAACTACTTACCTCCCTTACAATAATCTTTTTAGTAAGGGACTAATAGGCTTGACACCGTTCAGAAATCGGTGTATACTCAAAGCAATGAATAGTATTATTACGAAACCGGTATGCTTGTAAATCTCTTTAATAATTCACAATAATGACTTTTTTTTACCTTTATTCCTACCTCAGTTCATCTAATTGTATATATATATATCGTTACTGTTCATAAAAAGCCTTACCCTCTTTTTGATTTTCAATGTGTATTTTCTCTTATTTTTCTGCTTACTTTCCCCCTATATATATATATATATATATATATATATAGATATATATATATATATATATATATATGTGTATGTGTGTGTGTGTGTATATATATATATATATATATATATATATGTATATATAGAAATGGAGATAAACACAGGCTTGATATAATTATATTTACATATATGCACATTATATGTACAAAATAAGATAAAAATGTAATTGCATAACTCGATAGCGGTTTCAGGAAGCTCGTTGTTACGTAATAATTATTATAATCATAAATTGTAGGTGAAATTTCGAAAAAGTAACGGATATGTAACCGGTAACAAATCACATGAAGATATTGCAATAAGTCTGGTTCTCCTCATCAAGAAAAGACTGGCATTTGCCCACATCTTAGGAAACAGTATTGAGAGGAGGACTTTGTTCTGAACGCTTTTCCTGGGTCTGTTGCAAGGTAAAGACCATATTGATAATTTCAGAAGCTGATCGAAATCTACATCAGCTTTCTGGGGAAGAATTCATTCAATTAAGAAGACGCTTTGAGAAAATTTTTCTAGAAAATGAGAGGCGGGAGATACCTCAATAGTCTCTACATTGTGCACATTCATTATGAAATCTATAATTAGTTCATCTTGTTCTCAAGATTGAATGAGATGATGAATCCTAATGAGGAAGAATGACTGTCATATCTGACAAATTCCGCTTGAATTTCATCCATTCCAGCATATTTGTTTTGGTAGTGGGGGAGCAATATCCGGATATACAGAAAAGTTTTGCTGTGAAATTTTGTTAATGCACTCAGGTGATACATTTGACGAACGATTAAGCAAAGCTTTGAGACAATCTTGCCATCTCTTCATGTATACAATCTTCTTCGATTAAAGTTAGATTTCCATCTGCCAATTTAAATGGCAATGTTCTTATTTTTGTGGGCCAAAAAACATTTTCAGTAAATTGGAAGATATATCTTGATTGATTCTAGTTTTCGTAGTCTAGTATTTCTTTGGCTCTGTCAAACTACTATTGATTCTGCATATATCTAAATCTCCATTGCGCTTCTGATTTGATTTCAAAATAAAATCTGTCTTCTGACTTTGGAATTCAGATTGCTCTTTTTGTCAAAGTTTAGCTTTCGCATTTTTTTTTAGTCTGTCCTTTTATTGTATTGTCGCTTTCATCAAACTAATCAAGTTTCTATTTTTGAAGTGAGCCACTATTTTCGCCTGCAGTATCAAGTACTACTGATTTAAAAATACTCCACTCCTCTTCAGTTGAGATTTCATAAACTGATTGATTACAAAATATTTTGTTTAAGGTTGTCCAATAATTGTTAGTAACATAAGTCTGAAAGAGGTTTAATATTCTATTTCAAGCGGTATGATAGAGTTTGAGTGAATGTTTTATTTTAATCTTTAATTTCGTTAGAACCATTTTGTGATTAGTGAGACATCAGTAGATTGTATTAATTTACTACACTTTACAGCTGATATATCTTGTTTTCGCGTAATAACAAATCAATTAGATTTCAATTTCTGAACAGAGATGCATCCTTGTAGTTTTGCTAATTATCAATGAATTCGACTCCCAAAATTTCAGAAGTAGCAGCCCATTTCCATTGTATTTAAATACACCATGTCCCAATAGGAGCATTAGAGTCTCAAGTAGAATAAATTTTTTGTGTACAAAAGAATGTAAGACTACATGAAGTGACGACTATGTTTTTTTTTTAATATCCATAATTGTTGAAGCATAAGCATAAATCATAGAGATAAACTAAAAGAAAGATATTCGAAGTTAAGATGTTCACTCACAGAAATTAATAAAATTTTAAATTCCATGTGTAGTTGATTTCCTTTCTAAAAGAAGGCGCAATCTTTGTATTTCTACATTAGATTGTTTGCTCAAGCTATTCTGGCAATATCTACATTGTAATTTCAAAATTCACATGAGACACGAGCTGTTCGTCTTTCAGATCATTATGAACATTTATGGTCAGGTAAGGTCATCACAATACAAATTTCAATAATTAACAATACCAAAGGCGACGAGCTTGCAGGATCGTTAGCACGCAGGGTTAAATGCCTATCGGCATTTCGTCCGTCTTCACGTTCTGTATTCAAATTCTACCGAGGTCGATTTTACCTTTCAGCCTTTCGGGATCGATAAAGGAAGTACCAGTCAAGTACTGGGGGTCGATGCAATCGACTTACTCCTCCCCGAAATTGCTGGTCTTGTGCCAAAATTTGAAATCAATAATTAACAATATTCTCATTTTCGTTTTACTAGTGTATCCACTAATGGATGAATCTTCAAGATCCGCATTTTCAGTCACATTTAAGTGGGTTACATAGTTTTTAGGAAATGTTTCCGGTAACTTCTCCCCATGAAGGGTGAGCAGCGGTGGTCCTAAATAAGTATTCCTAAATATCTGAACACTCCCCGAATGGAGAGTGATTAGCTCATCTCATATTAGCGATGGCACATATTTTCGATGGTAATCATATACTTGAGTAAAATTATTACGCTTAACATATTTGTTTATAATTCGCCATTGCTTAAAGCTATATATATATATATATATATATGTACATACATCTTTGAAATTTTTCATGAGGAGTGTATATACCAAAAAAAGCCAGGAGGTATGAAAGGTGAATATATTTATTTCATCACTCGATATCCGTAGAATTACGGCAGTTTCGCAGCCTTTGTCATGTAATAATATATGTATGTATATATATATATATATATATATATATATATATATATATATATATATATATATATATAATATAAATTGTGCATACACGAATATATATGCATGAGTCCGTAGACACACAGATGCCTACCTACCCACCTACCTACCTACCAATCTACCTACCTACCTACCTACCTACATATATACATACATCCATGTACACATAAACACGCACACACACACATTTTCAGGGTTTAATAGAAAACAAAATTTATGAATAGTTTATTTGCTTTATTTCAAAAGGTGAATTTGTCAAACTGGGCAAATGAAAGAAATTCAGAAATTTATAGTGTCAAGAAGCATAGAAAAAGTACAGAGAAAAGTGTAGCAGAAAGAATTTCATCATTCGAGATCAGTGGAACAGATGTTAGAAAACTACTATCAAGTAATGACTGTGGAATAATTTAAAGAAGGAAAAAGACGATAAGATCATGAAGTACATAAAAATGAATAAATTTATGCGCATTCTGATAGATGTTAAGGACTGAAGTGAAGTAAGCTAAGAATGCTTCGGAATCACTGTTCAGGATACTCTGATTCGTATATAAAAGTATGAAATAAACGGAGATATATGAAATAAAGGGAGATTAAACGGTGCTAATAGATGTTAGGAGAAATAAATAAGAAACAGATTTGCTACTAATTATAGCTTAAGTCGGATGCTATATGTTATTGTAATGAGAGGAATGGATATATTCTGATACCAAAGTTATTCCTTGGAGAATTAGACTATAATATGAAGGAAACAATATGCACAGTTTAAGTAAATGCGAAATGGAAGTGAAGTATACATAGTATTCCTTGACAATGGGTAAAAAGCAATAATATTAAATGCAGGGTCGACTAGTTTCTTATCTCTTTCTGGCCCACAAGGGGCTAAACACAGAGGGGACAAACAAGGACAAAGTGATTAAGTCGATTACATCGACCCCAGTGCGTAACTGGTACTTAATTTATCGATCCCGAAAAGATGAAAGCCAAAGTCAACCTCGGTGGAATTTGAACTCAGAACGTAACGCCAGACGAAATACTGCTATACAGTTTGCCCGGCTTGCTAGCGATTCTGCCAGGGTCGACTAGCTTCTGCTGGGCAAATAGACTAATTGGGATTCAAATAGGGAGAAGAGGTAGTGTTAGAGTTAACACAAAATAACTAAAATATGTTGATTATTTTATGATGTG
The DNA here is from genome assembly GCF_046866305.1 of Octopus bimaculoides. Classification (NCBI taxonomy): domain Eukaryota; kingdom Metazoa; phylum Mollusca; class Cephalopoda; order Octopoda; family Octopodidae; genus Octopus; species Octopus bimaculoides. Next base: position 29,150,630 of record NC_142939.1, read on the forward strand.
TGCAATGAGTTATTTTCAAGTAAGATAAATTAAGGTCTAAAAAGAATAAGCAGAATATACATATTTGATTAATAATGACAACTACTTTAATTTTAAGTGGTTATTCAATTTAATTTATGTTTATAAAATAAGATGAAACCGGAGTAAAAACATAATAAAATAATCTGGTGTATTAATATTTAAAATCTTGATAAATTCAATGCTATATCAGTTAATTGAGGAAGCAATAAAAAGAGAATGAAAAGTATTTTAAAATGCTATAAAGAACTGAATTTACAAAATGACACGGCGAAATAATAGAAATTATGTGACATAAAGATAATAGAAATAGATTCCAGCTGGCTGTGATGTACTAATGATTAGAATGGTATTTAAAGAACTGATAAAAGTGAATTATGGGAGATATGTAAAGAATGTAAAATTCTGAATATTATAAGGATTGCAAATGTAGAGATAAAGGTAAAGGTAGATAAACCAACGAGAAACAAGATTAAAGTGTATGTGGAAGGAATCTTGAGATAATCAAAGGTAGCAGTGAATGTTGAAAGTAAATTAAAATAAAATTATTGTAAGCTTATAGATAAATACTTGCAGATATTCAAAGCTCAAGAACTAAAGTGCCTAGAAAATTATGCTTGATACATAATTGATGAGTTTTATGAATTGCATTGGAACGGAGGAGTAAAGTCAAAATAATTCAGAGGAGAACGATTTATCGATGGGGGTTATTAATTGGTTGAAAATGCTCACCGGATCTGAATGTTCTGTTGATGCAAGAACGTATCTTTTTCGTTCAAGATACGGTTCAAGATAAGATCTGTGGCGATAGGTGATTCCAGGCTCTCTGTAGTGCACAAAATCACAAGTATTTTTTACCTCCGCCAAGGAAGGAGGTTATGTTTTCATCGTCGTTGGTTTGTCCGTCTGTCCGTCTGTCCGCCTGTGTGCAAAATAACTCAAAAAGTTATGAACGGTATTTGATGAAACTTGCAAGAAAAGTTGTTAATGACACAAGAAACAGATGATAACATTTTGGTAGTGATCCGGGAATTTTTATGGATTCTTGAAGGATTTTTCATTTGTTGTATTTACTTTACACGAAGTATTACAATGTTACGTTCTTTGACTATCTCCCTTGAAAACACGTTCATCGTTTCCACGTAACCTATGGTGGCGTTGGTGTTTCCAAAGTTTTATTTTCGTTTCTCTATTAGTAATTTTACTCGCGTATCTATGGACTCTTGAGGGATGATTGATACTGTACTGACCACAGAGAGATGTAAAGTAGGTAGGTAGGTTTAGTTTCGTAAGTAGACAGATACCTCTTTTATCTTTGCCAAGGAATAATATGACCATTGTCCTTGGTGATTTCAACTTGGATCTCATTGATTCCCTTAACCATGAGATCTTGACAACTATGAACCAGTTTGGGTTCGACCAACTAGTCCAAAAACCCACCACCGACTATGGAAGCCTGCTAGATCATGTTTAGGTGAACCAGGATCGGCGTCCACAAGTCACCGTAACTGACTGTTACTTTTCCGACCATGATGTGCGTGTATCACTCAAGTTTTAGGTAATTGTTGTTTCTGTTTAGTTGTATGGTGAAACTAGCTTGCTGTTGTCATTGATATATTATAACTGCTTCAAATGATTCCTGTTTTTAAAGTTTCTTTTTAAAAATCATATGGCTGTGCTATTTTTTTTTACTCCGCCAAGGAGGTTATGTTTTTGCCGACGTTGGTTTGGGAAATTGGGCGATTTTCTGCATGCATGTATATAGGTGGAAATGAGCTGCTTGGTGGAGGTCTGCGCTGTCCGAGTGCTTTTTTTTTATTATCGGCGATGGCTGGCTTTTGACAAAGTTTTCCAAATTAGTTTCTAAGGTTTAGACATCTCTTTCAACTCCTAAGCTAAGTTTTTTTATGTTCTAGAAAGAGTGTATGAGTTACACTGAAATTTGAAAGAGAAGTTATTCCAGTGTAAGCTTTGAAAATATTGTTAGTCTTAATTGTGCATTTATTAATCAAGGCGGTCAGCAGGCAGAATCGTTAGCACACTGGAAAAATACTTAGCGATATTTCGACAATTCGAACGTTTTGGGTTCAAATTCCGCGGAGGTCGACTTTCCTTTCATCATTTTGAAATCGATAGAATAGATACCATTGGAACAATGGGGTCGATGTAATCAACTAACCTCTTCGCTCAAACTTGCTGGCCTTGTACCAACATTTGAAATCTTTATTAAGCTTACAACGATTTCTGCTTTAATTTGTTAGTCCACTCTCACCACTAATTTTGTCCTCTGTAAGAGTTTATCCACACTTAATTTGACACACCTTCGACATTTACTCAGTCTTTACATCTATCAAGCAAAATCTTCTCTCCTTTACGCACCTCTCCTGATTAATTTAATTTGATATTTCTCTAACCACCTTTCAAATGCATCTCTCACATCCAGCCATTCCTCCTGTATCAAACAATCTGTATTCTTATTCTTGTCATATCAATAGGTAACTTTATTTCTTTCTTTAGATCATTTAAGCATTTCGTTTTACTCCCAACCTCATTTCATAGATACATTCGATATTGTCAAAAGACAATTCAGACTTGGTGGTGCTACTGAGTTACTCATGGTCTGGGCCGATAATAGCAGAAACCAATCTAAGCTATGTATGAATATATGTATACAGACATATATACTCACACATGCGTACATACATACATACATACATACATACATACACACACACACACACTATATATATATATATATATATATACACGCACACTAGCAATGCATCCCAGGGTTGCCCGGGTGTTATAACCTACAGCCACATTGTATTATTTGTTTCTTTCTTATGTGTAGAATCGGCACATGAGCAGCGTGAAGCAAACAACTCTTTTTTATAAACATGTTTTTCGGTCATTTTGTAATGAACAATGCTGAAATTGTTGTCACCAAAAACATGTAGAATTGCAGCTCAGATTAGAATGAAATGCTAAAAATGCCCCCCAAATGACCTAGACATACAGTTGTAAAGAATTGGATGGCGAATGAGAACGTAGAAGTATCCGTATTGCAGAAAGTAAGGTACATGGAAAAAAAAAACTGCTTCATTGTGAAAAGCACCATCTCTATACTGTTTGGGCAGACTGCACACTTCAACATATGTTAAATGAAGCCGACAATGCTTCTGGGTAAACTACGTTTTGCGTAAGTCCAGTGTTGTTAGAATAAATATACAAGTCGTCTGCACTGCTAACTCGAGAGCATGCGACATATAGTTGTCCATGAGAAAAACAGGGTAGTTGTAAACTGAGACCTACAATTTTTTAAGTTTGACCTTGGGCTTTGTTGATTATCATAGCGAAGCACAATCGCACTGGGAACTGGAGGCGCTTGAACTGAAATGGCACATTTGAGGGAATACGAGTCATGCGTGGAATGTATGCAATCTCTCCCCGATGGCAGCCGGCAATAATGGTTGCTTCTAGGACATGACTTGTCATTGTAGTTATAATCAATCTTGTACCATTGCATGGTTGTGGTGGGTTCAAATTCCTCAAGAACATGATAAGTGCACCTTTCTTTAGAAACTACTTATGCGGTGGCAGTCCTGTGGGTTGTAAAGAGTTGGGAAATTCAACTGGATACTCAACAGCGGCACGTTCGTCGATGGTAGCATCAATGGAGACAAACGATGAAGCACCTCCAGGTAGAAGTGGAGGAGTTCATGGTTTACTTTATCAACGCTTTCATTCCGCGGTGCTAAAATAGTTCTCACTGCGAACCTTGCTATCAAAATATGCGCATGTGGCAGGCCTCGTTTCTGCCATTCGACGGTAAGCATTCGACAGGTAACTTCTCCAGATATCTTTTTCTTTGTAAGTATATCCATGAATTCCAATAACTTAATGTGGAAAACCCTTGCGATTAAGTCATGTCGATGATGGGGATTTTGCCCTGGCAGAAGATTTCCAGTAACTTCAGTCCACTTAGGATTGCTTGTGCATGTAAGAAAAGGTCTGGAGAACCAATGTTTCTAACATAGGTCATAGCGTCTTGTTCTTTTTCGTGCATTTACCTTGGTCCCCCGCTAAGGAAGCCGGGAGAATAACGCTGTGGCCGACATTTTGAATGTCGTCATCATTGGCAATAGCATCTCGCAAGTGGATGTAAGATTCAGCACTAAGTTTTGTTGGTTATTTTTTTTATATAAAGGAGGCGCTCACTCTCCACTTTAGCGTACATGTTTACCATGAACTGCTGGAAAAGGTCACGACATTTGAGTAAGTGACTGACCGGTTCACGAACCATGATCATGAAGGCGTAGAAGTCATTACTAGTGATAGACTTTGCTTGATAATTATGTCCGGTTAGTGGGTCAGATGGAGGTATGCCGAAGTGATAGCTGTCTTGCACTTCCCAGAATATGATTGGTACTGTAGAGCATCATATGAACGATAAGTTTCAGAAATCCTTCGTAATGTATTGTCATGTGACAATATCCCTGTGGTCATATTAATCTTCAACTAAGATACAGGCGACCTCTTCAGTGGTGGGGGCATCGTATCGACGTGAGTGCTGTCCAACGGGTTTTTGTCGGTTCTTATGGTTAGGGAGAAGTCATTTGAAATTTGTGCCCGTTCTACTGCAGCTTTTAGCTGTGGAATCAGATTATTGTAGGTCAAAAACATGGTCTGCAGAGTCTGACAGTGTCTCCTTAACTGCTGCTGGTTGTTTTTCATAAAGTAAATTTGCAGAAATTTGGCCTGGTCATCGCTGGATGACAGAAGCGACCCTATCAAGTGGTACACCTGCTCTTGAACTCTGAATGTGGTCTGAAATCCTTTGCTATTTGTTTTGTCGCGCCAACAGATGGCATCTGGAAAGTGGAATTGTAGCGTCGGATGTTGGAGAGGAAGTGATTTGATTTTGCAGTACAACTATCTAGCAAGTCAAATAATTGCTGTGGAGGATCTTTTAAAGGAGGACTATGAACCTTGCCTCCAGAGCAACACATTCTAGGACTTTCACACGTAAACTTCTTTGCCCAACAAAATCTACATTGATGCGATAGCCCGCCTACTCTTACAGCAAGATCTTCACTGTAATCTAAATTAGGATCATATCTAAGAGCCTGTTTCTTCGCGGGCACACACACATACACACACACACGTAAATCTCTCTTTTATGGTTATAGATATATGTATGTATGCACGTACGTATTTAGACATAGAATTCAAATGAAGTGGGAGTATGCCTTCAAATGTGGTATCAGTATGCCTGTATGATATGAATATATTATCAATATATATATATATATATATATATATATATATATATATATACATATATATGAATATACGTAGAAATATACATGCACAAATATTCTTTTCTACTCTAGGCACAAGGCCCAAAATTTCTGGGGAGGAGGCCGCTAGTACGCAACTGGAACTTAATTTATCGACCCCGAAAGGATGAAAGGTAAAGTAGTCCTCAGTGGACTTTGAACTCAGAATGTAAAGAGAGACGAAATACCGCCAAGCATTTCACCCGGCGTGCTAACGTTTCTGCCAGCTCGCTGCCTTTACATAGATACAAATATTAAATTGTTAATGTTTATGGAATACGTGCATGCATAGTTACATGCGCGACGTGAGTCAGTATATATAACTCAAAAGCGCCAGGGGAAAAAATACATGGGAGAAAGGTAATGAAGAGTATAAAGTAAATAGAAAGTAGGAAAGATGCGGTTAATTAGTTCAGTCATTCATTTCCCGAGGCAAACTGTATCTTATCCATTGAATGTGGCACTGCACAGTTGAAGTCTTTAATAGAAAGAAAATGTATATAAGCGACGTAAATATGTGAAACAACGATTTTTTCATAAACTCCATTTCATTTAAGTAAATTGTACTTGGTATATATACATGCATACACATGTACGCATATATATATATATATATATATATATATATATATATATATATATATATATATATATATATATATATATATATATATATATATATATGTATATATATTCACATATACTTTTGTTATTTACACCACCTGTCCTCGTCTGTTGTTATTATTTGTATATTCTCCCATATATATAGACACACATATATATAATAGATACGTACATATACATACAAGGATACATACACATGTGTACATGTATATACGCATGTACGTATATATCTAGCAATGTATATATCTATGCAAGTATAAATATATGATATATTACATATTTGTCTATCTATCTTCCTTTCCGTTCTTTTTTTGTGTGCATATATATATATATATATATATATATATATATATATATATATGCATATATACTTAAGTACGTATGTATGTATGTATGCTTGTATGTATGTAGGTATATACATACATATACATACATATACATACATATATATATATATATATATATATATATATATATATATATATATATATATATGCATACACACATTTCCACGCATACAGCTATCTCTATATTATTATGAATTCATAGCATGAATATACATATATATGCATATATATGCATGTATATACATACACACACACACACACACACACACACACACACACACACACACACACACACACACACACACACACACACACACACACACACACACACACACATATATTTTGTATCTATGAGTGCGTGTGTAAGTGGGCATCATAGTATTTTCTAAAGACCATAGAAAGAATTTAAATCGTAAAAAACTATCCTAAATAACCAAAACAGAATTTAGTGTTAAAACCAACTTATTCCATTGTCACAAAAAGCACCCCTCCCATAAACAAAACAAAAGAAAAACGCAGAACAAAATAGTCTTCCCACTCCCAAAAAAGGACTACTATACAACAGTCGGATTTTGAATACAAAGCATAATCAATAAACCAATTTGTAAAATTCAGAACTTTCTATCGATTACACTAAACAAAAAGGAAACTCCAAAATAAATAAATAAGTAAATAAATAAATAAATATATGAAATCAACAAAGGAACAACGAAAAAAAAAAATGAAAACAAATGAATAAGATTTAATCATCAATAAGGGTCGATATTCGAAGCATAATAGAAACAAAACCTGATGCAATTACATATATATATATATATATATATATATATATATATATATATATATATATATATATATATATATATATATATATATATATATATATCTATATATATATATATATATATATATATATATATATATATATATATATATATATATATATATATATATATGAATATATATATATATGAATATATACATATATATGTATGTGAACATGTGATTGTAAGTATATGAGCGTGTGCGTGTATGGGTATGTGTCTCTCTCCTTATTTTTGGTTTCTATTATTTTATACACGTACTTACACACATGCGTATATGAATATGAATATATATATCTACGCACACACCCACATATACACACACACATATATAAATACACACACGCACACGCACATAAATATACATATACGTGTGTATATTTTTATATGTATACATATAAACATGTGAATAAATTCACGTCACGTATATACATACATATATACACTTACACACGCACACTCAAATATATGTATATGTATATCTATGTATATATATATATATATATATATATATATATACAAGAAATGAGGGCAGGGAATCGTCAATTAATAATAGAATTAATAATTAACAATTTTGCCAAGTAGTTCAGTATGAAAAAAACCTTTATCGGTAAGACCATTTATCATCATAAATAAGCAACTCAATTGCTAATCCCTTATATCTATGATGATATATATATATATATATATATATATATATATATATATATATATATATATATATATATATGAGCCTGATATATTTATATTTATATGTGACGTGGAATCGAAGCTGTGAGAACGTAATACATTTTAAATGTATCAAATCTTAAACCTGTATTTGTTTCCTCTTCCTCGTATGTATATGTTTATGTGTATGCCTGCATACATGTGTACGTATGTCTATATAAGTACACAAGTATATACACATATATATATATATGCACATACATGTATATATATATATATATATATATATATATATATATATATATATATATATATATATATATATATTTATTTATATATACATACATATATACCACTGAGGCATGAATACTAATAAACTGGTGATAGAACTCAATAGAAAAAAAAGTATTTGATAGAACTTAATAGAAAAAAGTATTTGTCGAGGACTGGGTATAATAAAGATTTAGATAAATGACAAGAAAATTTTACAGCTCCGACGAAGCTATAAGTTGATTCCCAAGCCCTGAGCTATGAGTGCAATGCATCTTATAGCAAAAACAGCGGCAAGCTAATGAAGATCATTACATAATTTCGTCTTCCCATGTCATTTATTTCATTTCATATATATATATATATATATATATATATATATATATGTGTGTGTGTGAGTATGTATATATATATATATATATATATATATATATATATATATATATATATATATATATATATATATATATATATATATATATACATATATATATATATATATATGTATATTCTTTTATTCTTTTACTTGTCTCAGTCTTTTGAGAGCGGCCATGCAGGATCACCGCTTTTAGTCGAACAAATCGACCCCAGAACTTATTTTTTGTAAGCCTAGTACTTATTCTATCGTTCTTTCTTGCCGAACCGCTAAGTTACGGGGACGTAAACACACCAACATCGGTTGCCAAGCGATGGTGGGGGAACAAACACACACACACACACACACACACACACACACATGTACGACAAGCTTTCTGTTCCCGTGTACCAAATCTACTCACAAGGCTTTGGTCGGCGCGAGCCTGTAGTAGAAGACACGCGGTGAAGGTGTCACGCAGTGGGACTGAACACGGAACCATTTGGTTGGGAAGCAAGCTTTGTACCACACAGCCACTCATGCGACTATATATATATATATATATATATATATATATATATATATATATATATATATATATATATATATATATATATATATATATATATATATATATATATATATATATATATATATATATATATATATATATATATATATATATATATATATATATATATATATATATATATATATATATATATATATATATATATATATATATATATATACGTATGTATGTATATATGTATGTATGTATATATGTATGTATACAATTTAGATAAACTTAGGTATGTTTCATCCGAAACTTGTCCCAGGTTATGTCTAATTTAACAGCACCAATTTATAGAATCCTAGGCCTATTCATGTAGCAGAAGCTGTATCCAGGTATAAATGATTTATCTGGTATCCTTTGAAGAGATCATTTGAAACTGACAGGTCTTTTTTTAAATTTGATTTGTTTTCGGATAATGTTACGTAAAACAGGGCCTGTTGAGGAAAAGTAATTGTGCTGGAATGCATTTATGTGTTGTGAGCCTGAATTGTGCAAATTATGTAGCGCTCATAGTGCTATTTATAAGAAAATAAAGTTTCAAATTTCAAGGCACCTTTAGTAATTAAGGTCAGTCATGCCTTTAATATTTTTATCGTTTGGTCTCTGGGGTGACTTAATTCTCGTAACCTTTTGTTTGATATGGGGAAACCAAGGGGACAGTAGTATTCTAAGTGTGGCCCTTCAAAGGAGGAGAAGAAGTGGAATGAAGATAACCATCTCTCTGGACCGTAAAGATCTGAGAATCCAGGAGCGCATCTTCCAAGCCATATCGACTTAATGGTTGATGTGAGCGCTCCAGCTAACAATTAATTACTCCAAAGTCTCTGATATTATTTGATGCCGTGAGTAGTTCTCCTGAAGAAAGAAAATGTGACTGCTTCAGCGCATTCTCTTTTTCCTATGTACACGGGTTCAAATTTTTCCTTATTTAACTGCATATTATTTGCTGTGTGTTTGTCCGACTATAGGCTTAGATCATGTAGATTAGAATGAAGTTTTGTTCGGTCTTTTCCACAGATAACCTTTTGAAGCTTGGAATCATCTGAGAATATTTGTAGTTTGCTGTGTTTGATGGCATTTGAGATGTCGTTTGTATAGATTAGGAAAAGAAGTGGGTCCAAAACAGTCCCCTGCGGAATATCACTGGAGACTTTTGCTGGACTTTTGAGTTGATTCTATTTGATCTCAACTTGTTGGATTCTGTTCACCAGGAAATACTTTAATCAGGGCAGTAGTTTACGGATTAAAGAATAGAAACAATTTTACAGGAGAATGTTGTGACCGATTCTGTCGAAGGTTTTGCTGAAATCAAGATACATAACAAAAGTATACGAGCTCTCTCCCGAAACTTTAGGATATCATCAAAGTGTTTTGTAAAAAATGTGCTAGACAGTCTCCGCTGAAAGCCATACTGGATAGAATTTCGTAGATTGTTACTCACAAGGATGCCAGTTATCCTTCATTCCACCACCCTTTCCAAAATTTCTGCAAGAGACTAAGAGACTAAGACTCGGATATGAAACGTTTTGGTATATAACCAGAATCTAAAGATTTTATCCAGATATTAGTTAGAGGGGCTACAAGTTGGTGTCTGCATTCCTTCAGGGAACTATCAGAGCCTACTGCAGAATAAGGTTTGGATTCATTTATTACTGCGCATGATGTTTGAGGCAGTGAAATTTATATCAGAAATATTATGCTGCGGTATGAGTTCCTTGAAATATTTTACTCAACATTAATGGGATCACTATCTAGCCAACGATCCATCAATATTTAAGTTTAATATAAATAATGATATTAACATAACCTAAATATAAAAATATTTAATAAACATCACTAATAAAAAAACGAACACCCTACACAATATGCAACACAAATAAGGGAGCAACCCAACCAAAAAAAATGAATATGAGTAAACATGAACCCTTTAATACATGCACTACATTCGAAATCAAAATTAGCATACAACTATCAAAGAACATTACAAAAAGAAAATTCACGACCGTAACCTATTTTAAGACCAAACCTTAACTTCGGACAGCAACTGGGGTGAAGTTGTGGTCGGCATCACATACCTAAAAATAACAACACCCCAACCTCCGACAGTACTGTAACAAAAATTTACTTCAACCAGTTCATTTCGAGAACAACCAAATGGACAGACCCTGATGAAGCTGCACCGACAATATTGCAAGGTTGCAGTAGTCGCAGCAGTGATCATTATAATATGCTGTATATGACTATAATATTAATTTTGTGAATGTACAAGTCTCCATACTCTTTATTATTATTAATACAGTAGAACCTTGCAGTACGAGTGCATCATTGTACGAGTAATTTGCTGTACGAGCTGAGACTCGTGCGAATTTTTGTCTTGAGATACAAGCGGAAGTCCGCAGTACGAGTACACATGTCGTCCCATGTTTAAGGTACTTCAGTTAATAAAACCAGTTTACATATTACTTTTGCATTCTGTATTTTTTTTTAATTGTCATTTTACTTGTAACCATATCTTTTTTTTTATTTAAAACCAATAAAAGTTATTTTTAGTGTTTTTTGGAGCTGGAACGGATTAATTATATTTTAGTTAATTTCAATACGGAAAATGGATTTGTAAGACGAGTAAATCTAAAGACAATTTCGGTCATGGAACGAATTAAAGTCGTACTGCGAGGTATCACAGTATTATATATATACACCCACAGGGATAAGTCGCTTTATCCATTTCTAATAATAGTAAACACTAATTTCCAAATGATTTAAAAGCAGAAACACGGTAACAATTACATCTTGTCGAATTAATCTTATCTTCTAACAGAATGACGTTTGTACTATTTTTAGCTATTACTTTTGTGTTATTTCTCCCTTTACCGCTTAATCATCGTTAAGCTAGTTTTTCTTATGTCATTCTGTTCATGGTTGTTGCCGATATTGGTATGGCGCGACAATTAACTCTTCAGCTACGAATTTTCGTAGTAGAGCAGTGGTTGAAACACGATAAAAATTCAACGGGTACAACTGCAGTATTTGCACAAGAGTTTCCTAATGATATTCCTCCATCACGACAATCAACGTATGCTTTAGCTAAAAGGTTTCACAAGACTGGTTCAGTAGCCAGCAAGAAAAGAAGTGGGCGCTGGAAGAATGTGAATACCGATGAAAATAAAAACAAAATGTTAAGACTTTCTATCAGAACACACCATTAACATCTGCAGTTCGTGCAAGTTTGAAGTTACAAATACAAGTTTACGGAGAATAATGAAAGACATTCAATTGGAAATTTGGCGACCTCGTTTGCTACATCATAGGAATGATGACGATTATGACAGACGTGTAGAATTTTGCGAATGACTACTGCAGCTACTGCATGAGGACATTGACATCAGAGACAGAATAATTTGGACCTACGAAGCTTCATTTATGTTGAATGCTCATGTTAATTTACACAATGCTGTGTACTACTCCACTGAGAACCCTCATCTGGTATTGGAGACCAACAGCCTTTCCTAAAGAATGTGTGTGCGGGGAGGAGTACGTTCGACTGGTGTATTGTATTCTTTGATGGAACTGTCAATTCCCACCTATATCTCGACACGCTGCGTGATTTCGTCGTACCTCGGCTTGACACAGACAATGACATCTGGATGCAGGATGGTGCTCTACCTCATTATGAAATACCGATCATAGGAAGAGCGAGTATTTTGGATGGTTTTGATGAGATTAATCCACAGCTTAGAAGAACAACATACCTCATATCCATGTAGTTAGTTATCCAAAAATATTTTCACACTATCTCTATGACAACCACCATTCACTGCAAAAGAGGAACCATTTGAAAGATTGACAAAACTTGTAGTAGCGTTAGAATATGCATAGAAGTAGTAAGAAACTTTAGGGAGATCTGAACAGTAGGAGATCTTCAGAGAAGAAGTTCCCCACCTCATGCAAGCAGGTTTTCGGCCCTAAACTTCTGGATACACCGCAGGATGGTTCAGATGCCCTATATCCACGGCAGCTTGGTGTTATAACAGTTTATTCGAAAACGGCAGCTGACTGTTGTGTAAGTTATGCCTTTTGAAATTCAGTTCCATCCCTAATTGACCAGATCTAGTTCGAACTCATCTCAGCTCTCTTCTGCCATTGTCTTAAGAGCTCTGGTTTTCTTCCAACAAAAACCAGAGCTGCTGTATGAAATTAATGGCAAATTTGAGCACAAACCCTTTCGCATCCACATATCAGTAGGATAGTGATTATAGCGTATTGGTAAGTCAGCATCTTGTAAATCTGTAGTATGTGATGTGGTTTGTAAAAAATATCTTTATATAATATCTTTGATGGAGCCCATATATATATATATCATAGCATTTTATGTGATATGTTGCAAATAAACTGTTGCATCGAAGGAGAATCATTTTGGAAATTAAATACATACATGTACTGTTATATTAGTTTTTATTTTAATATTGGTTTTAAATTTTGGCATTAGGCCAGCAATTTTGGAGGAGGAGTGGTCAAGTATATCGACCCCAGTGATCAATTGGCGCTTATTTTATCGACCGAAAGGGTCGATAAAATAAGCACCAATGTAATCGCATAAACTGAAACCCCCTAAATTGCTGGTCTTGTGCCAACATTAAAAATCAGAATTACTTGGTAATAATGACCTCACATTTTGGTACACGACCAGCAAGTTCGGGAGAGAGTTAGGTCGATTACATTGACCCCAGTGTTCAACTGGTACTTATTTTATCGACCTCGAAAGGATGAAAGGTAAAGTCGACCTCAGCAGAATTTGAACTCAGAACGCTGAGATGGACGAAATGCCGCTAAGCGTTTTCTCCAGTGCGGTAACGAATCTGACAGCTCACCGCCGTTTCACTTGGTAATAATACTATACATTAATATTTTAAGCAACAAAATCTTTCCTCAAACACAGGCAACTCGTTGAGTAAATACGTTTTCATAGCAAAAAATGATTCTGGCAATATTCTGATATAAATTTCCATTATTCAACCTACTATATCACCAGTTCTATAAAAATTGCCTGCGGACAAGAAGATATTAATTATAAATCATGTATAGAATATAAAGAAAAAAAAAATTGAATTCGAATTTCAAATTTCAATACTGCACTTGAATATATGATTGTTAGGACAATTGTATTGATTACTTCTTTATTTTTATTTGTTTTCAAAAAAAATAAAAAAGAAAAAAAGAAAAGGAACAGGTAAAGAAAAGAAAACCACAATTTACTAATGCGCCAATGACTTGCGTGTGACCAGAATTTGTAAAACTGACGGAAGCACCGCGAGAAAATGTGTGTATGAATGTGTGGGTGCGTGTATGTTTGTGTGTATGTATGTACGTATGTATGTATGTATGTATGTATGTATGTATGTATGTATGTATGTATGTATCTATCTATCTATCTATCCATCTATCTACCCATCAATATATGTTTGTGTGTGTTTGTGCGTATCTGTCTGAGTGTATTGTTTGTGTGTGTATCTAAACATACGTATACATCTCTACATGTACATGTATATATAAACTCGCATGCACATACATATATTCTTGCACATTCGTTCGGAGAACAAGGCTTACAGATTCAAAATAAAGGATTTCATATTTCAGCAAGTTGAGTGTGTTATGTTGTTTAATAGGTGACCGCTCAACAGAGAAAAATTCTATTTGGATGCTAAAAGCGAAATAATAGCATTAACACAGTAAAATAATCTGCTTATAAGTAACTTACATACACACACACACAAATGTGTGCGTATGTATATATATATATATATATATATATACACGTATAGACCAGGGGATACTGAAATGTTCCTGGCTTTAAGGATGTCGCGAAAGACCTGGTTAGAGGCCCAGACTTCCGAGTTCTTTTGGAGGGCTTAGCAAAACTTAAGGACCGCTGCAATAAGTGTATGAATTTGAGAGGGGAATATGCTGAATAAAACCATAATTAAGTGATCCTCCTGCATATTTTCTTTTACCCAAAACGAGGAACTGCTCAGCACCTCCTCGTGTGTATGTATGCAAATATGTATATATATATATATATATATATATATATATATATATTTAGATATACATAAATACACACACACACACATATATATATACATACATATATATATATATATACACATATATATATATATATATCCATATATATATATATATATCCATATATATATATATATATATATATATATATATATATATATATATATATATATATATATATATATATATATATATATATATATATATATGTATATATATATGTATATATGTGTATATATGTGTGCCTGTATATATATATATATATATATATATATATAGAGAGAGAGAGAGAGAGACATATATATATACCTGTGAGTGTGTGTGCGCGTTTTAGTGTCTGTGTTTGACTCCTCCACTACTTGATAACCGGTTTTGTTATGTTTACGTCCCTGTAACTGAGTGACTCGGCAAAAGAAACCGATAGAATAAGTACCAGGCTTAAAAAAGGGTAATGGTCTATTTCCTCGACTAAAATTCACCAAGGTGGCGCGCCAGTATGCCTGCAGTCGAATGAGCGAAGCAAGTAAAAAATAAAAGGTAAAAGATAAAAGATATAACGCACACGCTCGTACGCACACACACACACACACACACACATTATTTTTTAAAATAAACAATTACACGGTACTTCATTTGGTAGGTAAAACCTAGGTTCACTTCGCTGGGTCCCATACAGCATACAAAGTATATAATCAAAACATTATAAAGAAGAATGGAGAAATATACATCTCAATAAATAGTTTCTCCCTACACAAACATCTCAAAGTAAATTGAGGCCATCATTTTTGAACGATTTATTTTGGTTTTTACTTTAGAAATTTGCTGGTCGAAGAAGAGATATACTTCCAACCGCTCTGCTATAGTAGCGCAATAAATGTGATACCCCACAGAGGTACTCCAACTCATTTGCAGTTGCTTTGAAACTTCCGGTGCCTTACAAAGCGGGATTATTTTCAACAATAGCCTTGACCGCCTGAACGCACCTGTCAGCGGGATTCTGTCGGTTCCTTTCCTTTGCTGGTGAATTGTACAATTACCCTGTTGATTGTGATAAGACGAATCCCAATGTTTTGCGCAATCTTACGCTGCCTAAGTCAACCCTGGGGTCGATCTACAACACGCTCTCTTAAAATTCAGGCAACTGGTGTTCGTGGCATGGTTAGTTGCTATAAAGAATTAATATATTTTAATCTGAAACGAAAACTAATGTGTCATCAACAAGTTTGAAGCATCAGAACTGTCAACACAGGTGTAACGATATAATTAGGGTGTCTATTTACCTTTGAAATACCTGCATCTATCTATCTATCTATCTATCTATCTATCTATCTATCTATCTATCTATCTATCTCTATCTTGTTAGCTAGCTAGATAACCGTAAAGGTGGTTGGCGGTTAAAGGATTTATTCAGTCATATTTTACATCGTATAGAAAGAGGGGGAGAAAGAGTAAAAGAGAAATACATAAACAGTTACAATGCGAGGTGCAAGATGAGTGCTTGGTGGGAGGAAATTAATGGTATACAGAAAAAGAGAGGAGCGAGAGAACATCATGGGGACAGAGTAAGAGGAGGAAGAAAATGACAAAGTAATTATGGCGGATACTTACGTATATGCATGTGTGAAACGAAAGATGTGCGTTGGCGTTTGTATGAGAAAAACTAAATAAAATTCTAAAGAATACATACATTTCTGCATATAGTATATACTACAAACATTGCGAAGACAGATTTTCATTTTTTCTATAGTTAATTTTCAAATGATTTACCATAAATTATTCTCCGTGTTGATATTATATTTTAGAAGTTAACACACACACACACACACACACACACACACACACACACACACACACACACACACACACACACACACACATACACACAATCACACCCATACAGACACACACGCACGCACGCACACACACATATACACACAGACGTGTGTGCACACACACTGACGCTCTCTTCCTCTCTCACATGCACCTTCATATGTATATATACAAGGTGGTATCAAAATGTTCCTATACTAGTTCTGTAGCGCGCCAAAAGGTGGCAGCAAACAGTTGCACGCGCAGTGAGAGCTAGCAATGACCTTCATGAGGCAGAGTTCCAAGTGACGTCGCTGTGTTTACTTTACAAATTGTGAAATTTGTGTTTTTGTGATCACGTGTACGTTGTAGTCTGCAATTTTTGTCATGGATAGGAAATTGGAACAAAGAGTCAACGTGAAATCTTGCGTTAAACTTGGGAAGTCTACTGGAGAGACATTGAGCATGCTCCGGCAAGCTTACGGCGGTGAGGCAATGGGTCGTACGCAGTATCTCGAGTGGTACGGGCGTTTCGAAGTCGGAAGAACATCCCTGGAAGACGATGAGCGATATGGAAGACCTGCCACGCGCGTCATCTCGGAAATATGGTGAAAATTCATCAGCTTGTGCATGAGGACAGTCAACAAAGTTTTGAAGCATTTGAGGGAGGACATTCGGCGAAAGTGACCGGATGTGTGGAGCACGAAGATTCCTCACGACTTCAATGCACTTTGTCACCGAGCTCTCACCGCTTGTGAGCTTCTCACCAAGAACACCATGGTATCACTTTCGCACCCGCCCTATTTGCCAGAATTAGCATCTGCGGACTTTC
>NC_142939.1:29173374-29180874 GCF_046866305.1 Octopus bimaculoides
TATAGCCATACTACTTTCCGCTATTTTTCAACCTGTTAAAGTGCAAATGCATGCTTGAATTTATGGTTCGTGCAAGTACTATTTTTCTGTTATCGATTTTATCCTTTAGCTTTGCAATTTTCTCTGCAGTTTTCTTTAAAAATATGACTGCCATTGCTGTTGTTGTACTTAATATTACTTTAGTACTTTTAATGCATTTTACTGACAGTGATATTGTAGGAAATATTCATTTGTTTATTGAATTTTCTTTCGGCAAATACTCTCTCGTTTGCTTTTCCTCTCGTTCTAAATAGGAGTTCTGTATCTACTAATTTGGGTATTGTCTGTGACCTCAGAAAATCTAGTCATGCAGAAAAGAATTCCTACTATGAAAATCGAAAAAGTAGATAACAGATGAATGTTTTCTTCTAAATGCGAAAGATATAAGCAATTTAACTCCCCTATTCTTTTCTGACATCAGTAGAATATAACTTGCTCTTGTCCCCTTAGTAGCAGCAAAAAAATTGGCGGCGGTACGATGTGAACACATATGTCTTGATCCCTTCACGTTAGTGATACTATATATATATATATATATATATATATATATATATATATGTGTGTGTGTGTGTGTGTGTGTGTGTGTGTGTGTGTGTGTGTGTGTGTGTGTGTGTGTATGAAAAAGAAAGAGAGAAAGGGAGAGAGAGAGAGATAGATAGATAGATAGAGAGAGAGAGAGAGAGAGAGAGAGAGAGAGAGAGAGAGAGAGAGAGAGAGAGAGAGAGAGAGAGAGAGAGAGAGAATCGATTCTAGCACTTGACTGGTACATTTCAACGCCGAAGGATTGAATGGCAAGTTTGCCACTGAGGGACTTTGAAATTAGGGCGTAGAGAGCCTGAACAATAATCTCAAAGCACATTATTAGTCGATCTAGCAACTATACCAATTCGCCACCTTAATAGAATAAATAGAACTTATATAACGGATGTTTGAAGAGAACGTAAGAGAAAGCACACAAATTCAACTGGAGGAACTTAATCATGTGTTAACCCAGTTAATATACTATAAATGTGATTTATATCATAGGTTCAAGACATTGTGTGCTTTGACGTAATGGTTAAAATTCCTACCCAATACTTCACACTGGTAGCACATAATTTGTGCGATCCCAATGGAAATCGAACTTAGATCTGAAATAGATACAACTAAATTCTGTAAAGTATTTCGTCTACTAATCTACATTCAAACATTCACTGCTCTTACCAATGATAGCCACAAGGATTTTTAAGTTACTTGCACGACCACACATTTTATGCAGCTCCCAGTATTTGACTGTTATTAATCATACTTACCCCCACTGAGATACAAAGCAAAATTGACCTCGGTGAGATTTTAACTCAGAATACAACTAATCATTCTTTGCTACTCTAGGTACAAGGCCCGAAATTTTGGGGGAGGGAGCCAGTCAATTAGATCGACTCCAATATGCAAATGGCACTTAATTTATTGACCACGAAAGGATGAAAGGCAAAGTCAACCTCGGCAGATTTTGAACTCAGAACGTAAAGACAGACGACATACCGCTAAGCGTTTCGCCCGACGTGCTAACGTTTCTACCAGCTCGCCGCCTTCTAAATATTATTTTCTACTCTAGGCACAAGACCCGAAATTTTGGGAAAGCGGGCCAATCGATTATGGGGTGTGCTAATGTTTCTTATTTCTTTATTGCCCACAAGAGGCTAAACATAGAGGGGACAAACAAGGTCAGACAAAGGAATTAAGTCGATTACATCGACCACAGTGCGAAACAGGTACTTATTTAATCAACTCCGAAAGGATGAAAGGCAAAGTCGACTTCGGCGGAATTTGAACTCAGAACGTAGCGGCAGATGAGATACCGCTAAGCATTTCGCCCGGCGTGCTAACGCTTTTGCCAACTCACCGCCTTCTAAATATTGCAAGGCTTTTTATCCAGCGCTGTACTGGTTTTGCCAAGCGACTTGTAAGAACTCAATGGGTAATGGAAATGGGTGAGATACCTATCAGCAAAAATAAAACTTATTTTACAGTTTCTTATTTCGTTGCTCTAAGTTCTGAATTCAAACAACAGCGAAAGTTATTATTTGTTTTTATTTTATCCCTGTGGTGGCAATAAAATACTTTATAATTGAAAGTACAATTCAAGTACTGGAATCGATTTAATCGACAACACACTTATTTAAATTGATTAATATTGCGCGAAACCAAAAAATCAATATTAAATATTTCGATTTTTAGCACAAAGCCAGTAGTTTAAGAAGGAGGCTGGGGGTGATTCGACTGCAGTGCTCTACTGGTACTTATTTTATTGATTTCGAATTAATGAAGGGCAAAGTCGACGGAAACTGAACTCAAAATGTCAAGAGTCGGAAAAAACGCTGCTGAACAATGTGTCAGACGCGCTAACGCGTCTGGCCGCCTGCCACTACAGATTAGTATTAATAATGTTTAAAATAGTTAAGCGCAACGTAGAGTAACAGTTCAGATTCTGATTTCAATTTCTTCCCTGTGTTCTAGTAAAGTACAAATAAAGAGACCTTAACATCATTAAAAATTGTGTCTTCCTTCTTATACCTTTTGTATTTTAAAATATACTAACTAAACGTTTCTCCCACTGTAAAAGATTCAAGTATCTTTAGAGAAATGTAAACAAGTTAAAAGTCAGTAAATTTTTCTTTAAATTTTCCGAGCGAAACAATTTCTAACGTATGACATTAAAAGTTATATTTTTTTTCCCGTATTTTATCTCAATAAAATTTTGTTTTACATAACATAGTCATTTGCTTTCAATGAAAACAACAATTTGTATTCTCACTTTCATGTTCAAGTTGAAAAACCTTTTGTAGTGAACTTATCCAAATATTGTCTTTTTCTTGTAAAAGAACTGGACGGGAATGAAACTTCAACCTTTTGTGCATGTTACAAAATATTGATTGTTCAAAGAAATCCTTGAAGTATGTCAAGAGGAAGACTCTGAAAGAAACAACAACAACTGAGCTGATAATATTATAGAGATAATAGTATTGAAGATGCAACGATTAATAAGAGCCTGCAGATGATAGAAATTAATCGAAAGAATTGTTGCATGAACCGTCTTTCCGCATGCGCGCCCACCCGTACACACACACACACACACACACATATATATATATATATATATATATATATATATATATATATATATATATATATATATATATATATACCAACGTGCGCATGCGCACGTACACACAACAATAGACACTAAGCATTAACGGTTGCAGATGATGATGATGAGGAGGAGGATATGAAGGTGATAATGATGATGGTGGTCAGAAGAGAAAGATCAGCGCACACAATTTTTTCCAGAATTTCCGTATCTGGTAAAAATACGGGATGAAGTTATCCTCAGATCAGAGAATGACTTGAACTGGACTTGCAACGGAACAAAAACTCAGTTAAAGGCAGCTAAGGACTGCGGTAGCGGTACTGTTAAACCTGGCGTCAGATCTAATTCCACTAAGCGAAAGACAAAGCGGAAACAGATAATTCCATGTTATTAAAAAAAAAAAATGATAATAGTAATGATAATGATAATGATAGTAGTAGTAGTAGTGGCGTTGGTGGTGGTGGTGGTAGTAGTACTATTAGTAGTAGTCGTAGTAGTAGTAGTAGTAGTAGTAGTAGTAGTAGTAGTAGTAGTAGTAGTAGTAGTAGTAGTCGTCGTCGTAGTAGTAGTAGTAGTAGTAGTTGTTGTTGTAATGATAGTAATAAAAGTAAAATAAAACATCAGAAAATGATTTTATGAAACGCTTTCCATTCAAAGTTATAACCATTTCGTATGAGTTATATTGCTAATTCCCTGGAGTAAACTGTTGTGATGAGAGTTACAATTTCCCCTTGCGAGAGATAGACGGTCCGAGTAATGTATAGTAATGATCCGAGTGAGTTCAAAAGTTCAGAGTTCGGAGTCGAGTGAAGTTCGTGTAAGTTCGCAGTGAAGCTGGAAGGTATCAGTTGATTAGTTCACAAGGAATGTTGATTGTAGGTTCGTAAAGATATTTATTAGTTCGTTACATTGTTGTTACTGTTTGGTTATTTTATTCATTGTATGTAACAAATTACGTTACATCTGGCGACGAGTGTTTCGAAGCTCTTGTAGGTTATTCAACAATTTGCACGTCATACAACTTGTTAAATAATGGAAGACTTATTAGCTTCCATAGTACAGTTGCAAAAACAACAACTAGAGCAGCAACAGGAGTTGCAGAAGCAACTATATTACTGCAACAACTACAACAACAATTATTGGAGCTATATTCAAAGAAGTCCAAAAAGGAGGCAAGTTCGTTTTCGCTAGACGGCGTTTCGAACTCGATTAATGAATTCAATTATAACCCAGAGGAGGGCATAACTTTTGCACCGTGCTACAGAAGCTACGAAGAGAATTTTAAGCAAAATTGCAAATCATGGTCGGATGAACAAAAAGTGAAATTGTTATTGCGAAAATTAGCTCCGTTAGAGTATGAACGTTACTGTAATTTCGTATTGCCCCCCAAAATCCAATGAAATTTGTTTTAAAGAAACAATAGAATTATTGTCTAACATATTTGGTGATAAAACTTCTCTATTTAAGCCTCGAATGGAGTGTTGGAATATAACGAAAAAAGAGAATGATGATTTTATCACATACACAGGAACAGTGAACAGGATATGTGGACGTTTTAAACTCAAAGAGCTTACACCTGAGATGTTCAAGTGTCTTATTTTCGTACAAGGTCTTACAGCAAGCGAAAATATAGAAATTCGAGCAAGAATTCTTTCTAAATTGGAACAAGCGAACCAAAATCTAACTTTACAATCTGTGGCAGTAGAATGCCAAAGGATGTTAAACCTGAAACACGATGTAGAAAAAATTCAAGAAAAGGATTCCTCAAAAATACAGATATACCGACCGAAAAAGTAAAACCAAAAAAAGAACACCACGTCCTGATCCATGTTATGGATGTGGGGGGGGGGGGGGCATACATTTCAGAAAAGACTTTCCATTTAAAATCAACGATGTTACAGTTGCAAAAGAATTGGTCACAAGAGTTCACACTGCAGAACAAAATTACGAAGGTCAACCGTTAAAAATTCTAGAATACTCTCAGCAGAAACAGAAATCAACTCCCAAATAAGAAAATTCGTACACGTAAAAATAAATAGAATACATATTAAGCTTCAATTGGGTACTGGAAGTGATATTTCAATAATAAATAAGGACACATGGAAGAAAATAGGGATACCTATGTTGAGAATAAAATAGTGAAATCTTATCGTAGCGTGACGGGCGACAAATTGCATTTCATAGGTGAAATGTGGACTAATGTCACATTTCGAGAGATATCATGCAAGGCGAAAGTCTTTGTCGTTAAAAATGCAACTGATCTATTTGGTATCGAATTAGAATTATTCGATTTATGGGACCTCCCTATAAATCTCTATTGCAAAAACGTAAATGGTTGTCCCTGTAAATATAATTCATCTGAAGGGTTAAAGTGAAAATTTTCAAAAATGTGTCCGCAAGTACTCTCGGACAAACTAGGTTTATGCATACAAACTGAAGCGTGTTTTGAATTAGATGATAACATTACACCTGTGTTCAAGCCTTTTGCGACAGTAAAGTAAGTGGACGATGAGTTGGACAGGTTTGAACAAAAAAAACCCCCAAAAAACAGAATCAAATGATAGATAAGAATAGAAGACATCCTGATCCGTCGAGCGTAGATGCAATCAAGGGTATGCCTCCTCCAACTAATATACCGATATTACAAACTTTCCTTGGCCTAGTAAATTACTATCCACAGTACATTCCAAATATACATAAACTGATAGCACCATTAAACGATTTACTAAAATAAGAAATAAATTGGAGTTGGTGAAAAACGCATTTGAAGTCATAAAGAAAATACTAATTTCTGACATGGCACCTGCGCATTTCGGTCCTAGAATGGACATTGTTGTAGCATCTGATGCTTCCGAGTATGGAATAGAAGCAGTCATGTTACACAAGTATAAAGGTGAAGATATGAAGCTAGTAGTTCATGCTCGCTGTTCGCTAATAGCAGCGGAGAAAAGTATAATCAGATAGAGAAGTAGGCTCTATTGATTATTCTTGCAATAAAAAAAAACTCACAAAATTCTACATGGGTGAAGTTTTTTCTTACAAACCGACCATAGACCACCATTACTATCAATTTCTGGATCAAAGAAGGGATTGCCTACCCATACAGCGAACCGACTACAACGGTGGGGTACAATATTGCTGAAGTACAATTTTAACACAGTAT
The DNA here is from genome assembly GCF_046866305.1 of Octopus bimaculoides. Taxonomy (NCBI): domain Eukaryota; kingdom Metazoa; phylum Mollusca; class Cephalopoda; order Octopoda; family Octopodidae; genus Octopus; species Octopus bimaculoides. The sequence goes on from NC_142939.1 coordinate 29,179,704, forward strand.
ATTCGTAGAAGAAAATTCGTCATGCGGACTGCTTATCGAGGCTAATTCCCAAGAGCGTGGAACCGCTAAAAGAGACTGAGACAGCGCCACTGTAGTGAGAAAATGAAGTAAAAAGTATTGTGCATAATATAATCCAGAAACGTCCGCTGACAGCGCATAGTATAAAAATGAAATCCGTAGAGGAGAGTTACATTAAAAGAATGAAAGAAACATTGAAAAATAAGCACTATAAAAATACAAATTCATATAATTTCTCACTATGCGATGATGTCTTAATGAACGTGCAGAGAGTAGTAGTATCAAGTGCACTATAGAAACGAATATTGCAACAATTCCACTGTGGGCATTCGGTAATGTCCACAATGAAAGATTTAATGAGGAGCTTTGTATATTGGTCGACTATGGACAGGGGCATCGAGAAATTGGTGAAAGCATGTAGAAGTTGCTCGTTGATAGCCAAAGCACCACCAGTAAAATACCAGTCGTGGCTGGAGACTGAGAGCCCATGGTCCAGGATACATATCGATTACGCTGGACCAGTGAATAGCGCATGATATTTAATCGCTGTGGATATCTATACAAAGTGGCCAGAGGTATGCAGATGTTATAAACCCAAAGCAAAGGCAACAATATATTTGCTCGATACGATGTTCCAGGCACGTTAGTTTCAGATAATGAAACACAATTCACGAGATACGAATTAAGAAATTTCTGCAAAATACATGCCATAAAGCACATCTTTACCATGCCCTACCACCCGAGGTCAAATGGGCAAGCGGAAAGATTTGTTGACACGTTCAAAGAGCTCTAAGAAAAGCTAAGAACGAGCTAGAGAATGACGAGGCACTAACGAAATTTTTAGAGCATATAAAATAAGCCGAAATCCAAATACTAATTCAGGAAAGTCACCAGTAGAGTTAATGTTTGCGCGTAAAATAAAATCAATCTTCGATAAATTATTGCGAGGAAAAAAATAAATATGTTACGAAAAGACAAAAAATATATTTGAAAGAAATACAAGAAATATTACAAAACATTTCGAAGTAGGAGATAAAGTTAAGTTTAGAAATTACAAAAATAGTAAAGAAGGTTGGAGGATCGCTGTGTAATTAAAAGATTACGTAACATGATGTATTTAATTAAAGGACAACGTTCGGAACATAAGCGACAC
>NC_142939.1:29185874-29195874 GCF_046866305.1 Octopus bimaculoides
AATGCGTTTAATATGCTAAGTGGTCTATCAAATAATGATGCACCGCTAAACTTACTGAGTATTTAAGCAATGCGTTCGTGGATAGTTGATGGGTTGGATGTAGTGCTGATGAAGGAGCAATAAATCTTGAAATATGCATATACACCCATTACCAATTTTTCTACCTTCGATCGCATTCTTTCCATAGACGTATTTGGATATGAAACATCATAACTTTCACGGCTGGCTCTGATCTCTACAGATTTTCTGTAGAGATAAATTTAAAAATGGAAACAATGCACTCCTAACACAAAATTAAGGCACAATATCGACTAGTAAACCTTGGTAATATATTATTAATACAAAACGGAATACAGTGTCCTTGCTAGCAATTCATGTATGTATATATACATATAACATATATATAACATATATATATCTTTGCGTGTACATAGCCATCCAAACACACACATACATAAATATATACGTATATATCAGGAGAGACATAGATAGATAGATAGAGAGAGAGAGGGGGGGGGGGGGAAATGGCGCTTCGATCTTACATTTTTGTCGGTAACTCATTATGCAGCTATTTATCTGTCTTCTATTTTTTCAGAAAATCGACTTGCATCGCAGAGGCAGGAATAACTGTTGCTATCTCTGACAGTAATATTTTGACAGCGAAGTCGCTGAAATTTAAAATGAGCTTAGTTCTAGTAATTCTTCTAGCCACGTTACATAAACGATTGAAACAGAGACGCATTGTCTATGTTGACTGAGAATGTGATATCTATGTTGTCAAAGAAAGCGTTATATATGGATTCAGTGAGTGACAGTTTCTTCCTCCTTATTGCTGCATACTGTTACTTTGGTGCAATATCTGGGCAAAGCAGGTACCTAAGCCATAAAATAAAATACACGGAAACCTCTCCATGGTAGCTGTGTCTGATACATATAAGTTAGAAATTCACACCATCTTACGTAATATACACACATGCCCTCTTACGCCATGTACACACACACTCACACACGCGCACGCACGCGCGCGCACACGCAGACACATACACAAACGTACATTTACATACACTTTTATATATATATATACATACATTTTATATATATATTCATATATATATGTGTGTCTTTGTGTGCTTGTATGTTGGTAAAACCAGTTGGCAAAATTTCCTCAAATGACGCTTTTTGGCTTTGGTTGAAATAGTCTATGCAAAAAACTGACTCAGTCTCTGAATTACGAAAACAAAAGCTTAACTTCTAAATAGTTAAATTTTGTATCTGCTTTTAACTTTCCTTTATATTTTTATTGTTGCTTTTATTTTTGGATATCAGTGTTTTGATTCTCGTAGATTCCGATTGGGAACAAAAATGCCTTTAAATATAAAATGCATTTTTGTTCCCTGACAACGTGTATTAACACTTCAAACAAATATGATAGGATGTTACCTATGTCGATAGTAAAAGGAACGGGTGTCCAAAGAAGATGGTTTTTCGTTTAACCACTTAAAGACAGCAGCCAATTCTATCTCGAAATTCCACCATAGTCTCTTAGATATGTGCTTATGTATGATACAACGCTGAAGACCTCCTCATTGTAGCTTGACCTGAGGAAAACTGTTATATATACGTACACATGCACGTACGCATGCATGCATACATAGTACGTTTGTATGCATGTCTGAGAACTCTGAGTGATAGCTAAATCTTCTACATATGGAGTTAAATCCCCTCAAAGTATATTGTTACTCGGAGCTGTTGGATGGATCAAGCAATCAAAAAATTTTTGTTGTAATTCTTTAATCTATTTGTTGTGTTTAAACGCTTTCAGGTTGAGGCATTTCGTCCAGGGAAAATCCCTTTAAGACGTTGAGTGTTAAAAAATATTCTATACCACAAAATTTGTGTGGTACGTTACACATCAGCAGATAAATTTTACGCTAGTTGGCAATTTTGCGCTAGTACTTAGACCAGCAATTTGAATCAATTTCCGGGGTGATTCGGGTATACAGTACTGACCAGTAGAAATATCGATATCTACTGTTCTCGATCACCTACAGAGCGATTGTCTTCGCCTGGTTTTGAGTGATGCAGTGTTTTTTTTAACACTCTTAAATGGATTTTCCCCGGACGAGGTACCGCAGCCTGAAAGCATTTAAACAAAACACATGCATTAAGTATGCAACATAATAATGTTACATTATTACGTCAGCTTCTGACACAAAATTAAATTTTGCTATAATTCCTATTTTAGTGAAAATAGACAAAGTTTCTTTTTTATTAGTTAATTTGAAATGTATATCAAAATCAGCACAATACTACCTAGCGTTATTTTGTCTCAGTAACCGGACAGTACCTAGTCTCTCTGTTAGTGTTAATGTTGAAGGACGATGGTCGCTAGCCGAAAAAAGAGTATGTCAGTGAAAATATTTTATAACGTCTCTTTACATTACATTCTGAAATCTCACCGGGGTGGTCTTCACTTTTTTTGCTGTAGAGTCAATAAAAGAAGTACATTGTTACAGTTAATCGACTATTTCCTTCCCCACAGTTCATGTTGCACCAGTGTGGTACCTTTAATGAGAAAACAACAAAGGCAATGGTACCGTTAATGAGAAAACAATATCTCTCTGAATACGACGTGAGAATTAAAATTAATGTTTTGTACTAATCATGAATGTGTTTTATCAGAAAACATAGTTGCATATTAAATTTGCCATTGGCAATTCTTTCACCATGACACATGGATAAGGGTGGTACTAGAAAATGTTTTAGTGGTCCATTGACTTACATTACAACTTACAAACGTATGGACGCTAACATACTTTTGTGGTTAACATGTTTGCTTCGAACTATGTGATTTTAAGTTAGATTCCATTGCATGGCACTTTGATAAGAAGCCTTCTGCCATAGTTTCAGATTAACTAAAGCTTTGTGAAATTTGGTGGAGTGAAATTGTATTTAAGTCTGTTAGATCAATCTTGATCTTGAGGAATAGCCTTAATTCGTCGCCCTGTTTAACATACAATTCTTTTGTATACTAAATCTACCTGATCTATGAATGCCTTTAGTATGTTCCATTCTGTTGCAAGCATTCGGACCAGATCTCCGAGGCACAGATAATTTGCTTCCTCCCTTTCTCCGGTTGTCAAGGCCAAGAATAGAGTCGTAGGCAATGGCCTCACTGGTTAATCCATGAAATATTCGTCAGATTAAAGAGTATCAAATTATATCTCCTTAAAGCAAATATATATATAATCATATGCCAACTGGTTTCAGAACGTATTGAAAACCACAAGAAAACACGGTATGCTTGCTACGACAATATCTGATCACTTCAGCTAGTTGTTATTGTTTATGTTCGGCCCCACGTTTAATCAACAATTGAGCAATCATTGATAAGACGCGGTAAGCCGTCATAATTCCAGGATTTTCGGACAGCGTGAACTAAGACTACAATATTCCCTGTGTCTCCCCGTTTTATGACTTGATTGATATCTGGTTATTATTTCTAGCAGATTAAGCAAACTAATAAACGCTACCTTGTTGGTCCGGTGCCAATTAGTTATATTGTTTGAGTTTAATTCCTGACAATGATAGGCGACAAAACACTGTTGAACAAGAGATGTTTCAGCAGGTCGAGTTGATGGCGTGTTTTCAAATTCGATTGAAAGCCACTTATATTCATGCACTTACATAATATAGGTACTGCATACTTTCGAACTTCTCTCTCTAAGTTAAAAAGATATTTTAAGGTGAGCAAAAATATCTGATAATAGTTATAATTGTGCTTGTGTACATAACGGCTGGGGAGTGGAGGTGCAATAGCCCAGTGGTTAGGGCAGCGGACTCGCGGTCATAGGATCGCGGTTTCGATTCCCAGACCGGGCGTTGTGAGTGTTTATTGAGCGAAAACACCTAAAGCTCCACGAGGCTCCGGCAGGGGATGGTGGCGAACCCTGCTGTACTCTTTCACCACAACTTTCTCTCACTCTTTCTTCCTGTTTCTGTTGTGCCTGTAATTCAAAGGGTCAGCCTTGTCACACTGTGTCACACTGAATATCCCCGAGAACTACGTTAAGGGTACACGTGTCTGTGGAGTGCTCAGCCACTTGCACGTTAATTTCACGAGCAGGCTGTTCCGTTGATCGGATCAACTGGAAGCCTCGAATTCGTAAGCGACGGAGTGCCAACAACATAACGGCTGGTACAATAATGGTATAGTAATAATAGTGCTCAAAACATATCATCATGATGAACTTTGACTTATTTTCGATTCGGAAAATGCTTGACCTGAGAAAATACATCTTTATTTGAAATTTAGCTTTCCCGCACTTAATCGATATGCAGTTTCAGCTGAGCTTCATTAGTTTATTCAGTTACGTATGACATGAATTTTCGGTTTCATTCGCTATTTTCCCCTTCTAATGAAAGTTGCTTGATTATATTTCTCTTGACATAATTCTTATTTTTCTACTAAATGCTAAGCAGGTAAAATAATATAATGACCGGCATACGTTAAATAAATGCGATCATAAATAGCAAATGCATAAGTATATAGAATGATGGCATAAAGAACAAAAACATGGAAACATTCAAACTGATCATTGGAATATTACATTTAATTGAGTCAAATTCATAGTAATGCAATAAGATGATGGAAAGAGGTCAGCTATTATAAGTGTAGAAGTTGTTAATGGAGACAAAATCTTAAAAGAAGTGGAAAAGGTAGGAAGATCAACAAAAGATTGCACAGAAACTGAAGCAGATGAAATACCAAAGACATTTAAAGTATTAGGAAACTACAACCTAGATCTAATAACATACTTATATAATTTAATGTATAAGACTGGACGCAAACCAACCTATGAGAAATAATCTGTTTTTGATTCATTAGCACAGAAACGAACACCTCAGGACTTCACGGGGTTTAGATCCATAAACCGAAAAAAATCTTTTAGCTCAGTGGGCTTACTATTAAAAAAGTTACCCAACAAAGAATTACAGCATGGATAACTGAAGCAGTCAACTACATTGTGGTTTTAGAGTAGGAATTGAAACTCGTGAAGGAACATGTAGTCTCAAAAGACAATACTTAAAAGAGCTTTGGGGGATAAATCAAGGTGTTCACATAAAACCTTATAGACTATATCAAGGAATTTGACACAGTAAAACATGTGAAGATGATCGAATGTCTATCAAAATTTGTGAGATGTGATGAAGAACTCCAAATATTAATTTCAAATTTTGACACAAGGCTGGCAGTTTCGGGGAAGGAGTAAATCGATTACATCGATCCAGTGCTCGACTGGTACTTATTTTATCTAACCCGAAGGGATGAAAGGAAAAGTTGACATCTACAGAATTTGAATTTCAGAATGTGAAGGTGAGCGAAAAGTCGCAAAGCATTTTGATTGGGTGCTAATGATTCTGCTAGCTCTCTGCCTTGAAGTACTCCAAATATTGACAAAAATATACTGGGAGCAACAGCAGCGGCGGCCAGAACTGAAAGATGAAAAATCACAGAATGAAACATTAGAAATGAACACTTGCAAATCTGGGTTCGTTTCCTTTAACCTGTTTAACATCTGAACTGAGAACTGACAAAAAGAAAATTTCTTTGAGTTTCAAAAGGAGGAGTGAATACCAATAAACTTAAATATTCAGATGAAACTTTCTCATTAACTTTCAAGAGAAATGACCTATAGAACCTGGAAACATCAATAAATGAGACAGGAATGTGTTACGAAATAGTAATGGATGTAAAGAAAACAAAAACCAATTATAATCAACAAGAAACAACAATCACTGAAAGTAAATATTGCAATTGAAGGAAAGCCAACTAGATAGATACCAAAGTTAATGTGCCTGGAATATTTGCAATCAGAAAATGTGAAATAGGATGTAGAACTCAAAGAAGGATTTAAATAAGTAGAAAATCATTTGAGAAAAAGTCAAATACACTGACATTAAAAACAATATCACAAGTGGGAAAATGTTATGCATGGTTCACGCTACGATACAGAATTGAAACATGGATATTACACTTTGATCTAAGCCAAAAGGTCGAGAAGCGATTGACACATGGATTAACAAAAGTATTATCGAATAGATTACATGCCTTTGAAATGTGGGCATATAGTGGGTTTTTGAGAATATTACGGACAGAACACAGAGCCAATGATGAAGAAATGAATTGCATAGGTAAAATTATATTAGACACCAATGAAGAGAGAAAATGAAAATATTTTGGACACTTAATTAGAAAATATGGATTACTGAAACTTTTAATACAGGCAAAATGAACGGGTTAAAAAGATAGAAGGGAAATCCAAGAATTACTGGACTGATAATATAAAGAGACTGACAGATTCAAAATACAGAGAATATCTAAGGACAGCACAAGAGTGAACTGAGACAGTGATCCATATATTTCAACTTGTTGAAACTGAAGATACAGCTAGATGAGAATGTTTAAATACGAACAAAAAAAAAAGCGTTAGCGTACAATCCATTACTGTCGTAAACATGAGAATTGAATTAGTTTCTCTTCTTCGTAATGCTGTCAGAAAACCTTTACTCTATACATTTATTGAGCCCAATTCAGTTCTTAATTTTTGCTTTTTATATAAGACCGAGAATTTGTAAAAGGGAATACTGAGATTATGTGACATTTTTGCCTCTTAGAATTCCTTTCCCTAGGCGAGAGAAAGAGATCTGCAGCAAGTGAGAATCGAAACCTACTGTTGCAATACAGAATTTATCACAGATGATTGATTCAATCATTTGAATGTGGACTAAAACGTGAACAGAAATTACAGCAATAGCAGTTTGTGGTTTTTGTATAACTGAATATTTGGGATGTAGGAAATGATATATATTTTTTCTATTTCTTTATTCATTTTCTCACATTTTACTCACTTGCTAACTAATATCTACCGCAATCAATAACTTCTTCAGAAACTCATTGATTCATTCAGTCATTCATTCAACCATCCATTCTTTTCTCAGGACACAGATAATATAGAAAAAGAAAAGTAGAAGAAAATCACGAACAGCAAATAGAAAAAATGGAAAAAATAAGGAGAAGAAATATAATAATAAAAAGAAAATGAAGAAGAAAAGAGCGAAAAAGGAGAAGAGTCGATGGTGGCAACGATAAAGAAAGAGTTAAGAATATAAAAGAGGAAGGAGAAAAACGTAGTGACAAGAAAAAGAAAGCAAAAATCTCGATGAAATGGATGGCGACAAAGAAGACAGAGAAAACTATGGATAAAGACATAAAAAATGAAGAAAAAAAAATGGAGATTTATTTAGATGTCTTAGCAGATCAATCTCTTCTCAAAATGCCAGCCTGAATTTGACCAAGCAATTACAAATATCGGTGAAAATGTGGGATTTTCCACATGAAACATCACAAAGACATAAATGTCGTTTCAAGCAGTTATGTTGCCAAACTTAACTTACTAAGCAGAGGTTTAATCGATCAGGAAAAGCTGGTTCAAAACGAAACTGTACTTGTTCGATATTTACCTTTCCTTTCCATCTTCCCTCTCAAAGAAGCAACATTAATGAAGGACGTGAACATCCTTTATAAACTGCTTGTCAGTGAAGAACCATGTAGCCAGTCTACATATATAAGAGTCTTCGGTCTATCCTGTGACAGGAATTTCTTTCATAATGCCCTTCTATATTTTGACGTGACGCTAGCTCGGTGTAGTACCATGTAGAAGTAAGACCCCGCATCAAAGGAGAACTGAAGATAATATTGTTTAATCTACGACATAACATGGACGTAATCACAAATATAGCCATCAATTTCCTAGCTTCATTAAGGCAACACTTTCCACCAACGCCTAAATGTATTAATCTTTTCAATATTCACAACGTTTATATTAGACTGGATAACATTTCATCACAAACAACACACTAGATCGAATAGTTACGTAGTCTCTGCTCCAACAATCTTGCTGTACTGTCGAAAACAACCCGATTGGCCACTCAGATCTCATCTTTGCTAAGGAATTATATATCGAGTATCTGTAGTACCTCTCATCAATATTGAAAGGAATTATACGAAACTAACGATTTTAAAGATTATCATCACTAATCTCAATCACTGAGGTCAATAAGCAGGAAACATTCTACTTTCCTGCTCCAATTCATCTGGAAACTCAAGGACCAAAGACACGAATGTCCACCAATAACTTGGATTGTTGTTAGTTAAGCTGAACAATACTTTAATGAATTGCCAAATTGCTGACTCCCTAACTGAATGCTTGCAGATCCTTAAAGAACTATCAATATTACTGAAAAGATCTGAAATATTGTCTTAATGCCATCATTGGAAGAGTTTTCACCCGGAAAATGTTTAGTGATCTGATTTCCCAGCTAATACAACATAACTCCATAGATTTCAGATCTGACAAACAACACTGTGTACTCTCCTTACATTATATAAGTTCAGTTTTATTCTGGCTTGCAATATTTTTCATTGCTGCTGTGTAACTACCTTTCACAATTGAAGAGACCTCGTTTGGAAGGTTATACCCATAATTTACGTGGGTAAAACTTAGAATAGCGATGAAATAAACCACCAACTATTAACCTATAAAATAATAGCTCTGGTCGATCTCTCGTTAGAGTAGAAAGTAACTACTCGAAGTATCCTACTGCGGAATCAAACGCGAAACCATGTAACTGTGAAGTGTCAAGAATAGCTGGAGCTTATAATACTCACATCCCTCGAAAACGTAAGGCATCTGTTTTCCTGTTGAGTTTTCTACTTCATGTAAAAGAAACCAATGTTTTACCTTGAATACATTAGAACGTTTGATTCCTGCCCGTCTATGTTCTCAGTTCAAAAACCGTCACGGTCAACTTCGTTTCCCATTCCTCAGGAATTTGAATGATATTAAATATAAACTAGCAATATTGTATCAACTGTACACAGCTTCTATAAAAATTGGCCTTATGCCTATGCAAGAAATCAATATTTTCGTAAACAGCAGGCAGGCTAGTTTAATTTTAGGTTAGTCTTTGATGGTCAACAAAATAAACGAACAAACAAACACACAAATAACACAAATAAACAAACAAGCAAATGAATACACTAAAATAAATCAAACGTGAAAAAGTAAATAGAATATATAAATAAAGAGAAGCTAATTTTCACCTGTTCAAACACACAGCAAAGTAAGAGGAGAGTAATTATATTTATCGATCTCTTTAATGTGGCCAATATTTGCAAAATACAATTAAGCACGCGCCGCTTGCGCTTTGCATTGATTTTATATCAGAAGCTAATCGTCTGCTCTTAAGTTCCTAATATCTGAATATAAGTCACTCTAATTGTAAGACTTCAAGTATTAATGTCTTCCTTGTCACTGATTACTCCGACACCGAGTGATATACCTATTTAGAGAAGATTAACTGAAATAATTGCATCTCTATATTCTTTGTGCTTAAGTTAAATCTATCAACAGCACTTACATCAGTAAATATTTCCCTCCTCTCCACCTATAAAAAATAAAAAGAAAAAATAGAGGTGAGAAAAAGCATCATATTATATTGTAATTGTTATATAACACCTCATCATACGTGCCTCCGAGCTGACCTAAAATAATTAACTCATCAATCTTTATTTTAGACTAATACCCACTAGATTGGTTCACCTATCATATATTCACTTATGACCTTTCCTCACCTCCCAGACCTCGTAACTTGCTCGCTCAAACATTAATCCAATAAAATGTTTTCCTTGACTGTCTCTTTTGTTACATTTGTACTTGTTTAAAACTATTCAAACTACAATTTTCTCGCTAAATCTGCTCTCAACCCCACCATATATCTCGTAACAAATGTTTTCATTAAAAAACTGCATTTCCGAGAAACTTCTACTTTGTCCATTTGCTTTTGTAATTAATACCAAACTGTTTTGGCAGTGTTTAAAAGCCATCACTCATAAGATAATTAATTAACTACTCGTAATCAAACAATAAGAGCTACA
>NC_142939.1:29200874-29218374 GCF_046866305.1 Octopus bimaculoides
CTGAAACCAACATTAGAAATTGCCACATCAATTGTGATATAAACCAAATCTATTTAAATGGAGGAAAAGGCTCAATATCCATTCAAACGGACTTTGAATGTCGAATCGTAACCATTCGACAACACTTACGAACAGCTAGTATCCTCGAATCACGTCTGCTGACATGAGTTCGATAGCATCACGTGAGTTAGAAAGAAGATCCTTGGAGGGTATCACCTGATTAAAAATACACACCCAGAGCAGTTGCACAATTGATGACCGTAACGGGTCATCAATTGGAAAATAGTATGCATATTAGTCGAAGGTCATATATCGTTACTCAGTGAGGCAGCTTCAAAGTGACTGCAGCGTAACTAACAGTGTTGTTTATGTGGGATAAGCAACTGGGATATTAACTCTGAATTTGAAAGGCATGCTTCTGTAATACATGACTATATTTCTGTAAACAAAAAATACTAACGAAATATCTGATGTAGGTATGAAAGCGAATCCCCTTGTATCAACACTGACGATGTTACCTAAATATAACATGTACAAAAATGTCACCAAATAATCGACCTAGGAGATATGAGGTCGTGGCCAAAGTATTATTTTCTGGTAGGGGCACCATATTTCGTTATGCAACCATGATATACTATCAAGTATATTAATACTGTGTCCTACCTGTATTAGCAGTGCGATTCAATAATTCTTTAAAGTTACTTCAACAGATTTTAGCACTGAAAGTTACGGCGCTTCGTGTAGGAATAGGAATAGGTAAACAATGTGATGGAAGATAAAAAAATAGGTAATGGGTGTATATGCATATTTCAGGAGTTATTGCTTCTTCTGCAGTACCACATCCAATCCATTAGCCATCCACGAACACATTGCTCAAAAACCACGACATTTAGTGGTGTAACACAACTGGATATACCAAGAGAATCTGCAGAGATAAGCTTAAAAATATTGCACAATGCAATCCATGGAAAGAATATTTTTGATGACAAATTTATGGAAGTTACGGTGATGTGGGGAACATAAACACTCATATGGAAGAACACTGGTCGAGAGCATCGATAAATTTCAAGTACAATACACCAGACGTAATCATCAGGGATTCTAGGAAATGTTTGCTGTTGTCAACAACTGTTCGTAATATGTTTACATAATGGTAAAAATGCATCTATGTCGAACGAATGTGAAATGTGTAGTTACTTCATTCGAATTATGTATTTAGATTTACAACTGTAATTACTGAGGCTCTTGGATATGCATGTAACTGTCTTAGCAACGTTCTAGAGGAACTGGGTTTCATAAAACCAGAAGGTACGCAGCTAGTTTGGAAATTAGAGTTACAAACCATTGATGGCAATGTGTAAATGTGCAAAGCTTTCCAGAATTTTAGTGTACAAGTGGATATATACACATGTAGACATGCAAATGCCTGTGTACAAATACGTTTTAAAATATACAAAAACTTATATGCAATCTATACTTGGTCACAGGCATATGTGCACGCATACATACATATCTATATTTACATGCATACATGTACACAGGTATACATGCAAGAATACATAATTACATATATGCTGGACTGATTAGCTAACCTTTTCTAAATTCCAGCGAGAGAACCTTGTTTCTATTTTAGAAACTAGCTCTTACTCTGTTGGGAACAAATTTGGAAAATAAGCAAGAACACACACACAGTCACACACATATCTATGCAGACATAAATGTATGTATGCATGTAATGTATGTATGTATGTATGTATGTATGTATGTGCGTAGGTGCGTATATATGTATGCATGAATATACATGGACGGATATATGAGTATACACATATACCTAAAGGCATATATACGTATATATATTTGGCTGTAAAGAAACAAGGTAAAAGATTTATTTTTCATTTCCTTCGAAATTGCTCTTAAATGTGGTTTTAGTCGTTTTGACTGCTTCTTTTTCTAGCGTGTAAGGCTGCCTGTTATAGGCCGCCTCTCTTGTGTTTAAATGTACATCAATTTTATATGGAGAATATGTTGTCTATTGACTTTTTTACATGTTAGGCTACTGGTAGTGACATTTTTAAAAACCTCGCTATCCTATATATGTTACGAATATGATTTTAGCAATTTTATTAGAATAACTTGGCAGTTTATCATTCGCTGCCGACTGAAACCGAGCTTGCGTAGTGAATTTGAAAAATTATAATATATAATGATGAAATACGTGTTATTCCGTCTCTAAATTATATGTTAGTGTTTGGCGTAGCCACTGATGAGAACTCCGCCTAGTAAATTATTTTACTTGCTAATTAGAGTTTGAAACCTAGGTATGGCTGTAAAAAAACAAGGTAAAAGTTTTTTTGCTTTTCATTCCCTTCAAAATTGCTCTCAAATGTAGTTTTAGTCGTTTTGACTGCATCTTCTAGCGTGTAAGGCTGCCTGTTATAGGCTGCCTTTCTTGTGTTTAAATGTACACTAATTTTATATGGCGTGTGTATATTTATGTATAAATAATACATACATATACATATACATATATATATATATATATATATATATATATATATATATATATATATATATATATATATATATATATATATATATATATACAAATACACACACAAACTCACACACATAGATATATTATATGTGTGTGCAGGTATGTGTACGTGTTTCAGAAGAGCTCGTGTACATTTTCTCATAGCTTCTGCAAAACATTTTGCACCTTTCAGTATGCTAGAATACAGTTATTTACGTTGTATCATAATGGGATTGAACCTAAAATTACTTGCTTACGAAATGAGCCGCTCCTCCATATTGCAATTCATGCTTAGTTTCTATCTTCCTTTTACCCTCTCTCTCTCTCTCTCTATCTCTCTCTTTCTCTCTCTCTCTCTCTCTCTCTCTCTTCTCTCTCTCTCTCTCTCTCTCTCTCTCTCTCTCTCTCTCTCTCTCTCTCTCTCTCTCTCTCTCTCTCTCTCTCTCTCTCTCTCTCTCTCTCTCTCTCTCTCTCTCTCTCTCTTCCTCTACCCCTTTCTGTCTCGATCTTTTCACCTTTGCTGGACAACAGGTTCTAGTAATCGCAAATTTTCAAGAAATTTTTATTAAAATGCATTTATTGTTTGAATGAAGAATCCCCTAAAGAAATAGAGACGGAACAAGCTGATCTCGGAAATTTAAAAAAAAAAATCTTCTTGTAATGACCTTGGTGAATGTCAAAGCCCAATCTCTCATTACTTCGGTATTTTTGTTCTATCTGCATCAGAATTATCAATTCAAAATATTAACTAGTTTTTATGTTCCATCGATATGGAATCTCATATGCGTCACAATACATTACTTTGAAGCCATGATGGCTCGCATATATTAATTTTCAATTAGCATTAGAAAACATTTCTATATCGAGAAATATTTTTTGTGAATATTTGTTTTCTTTTTCGTTCGTAATATCTGTTTTGTCTTCTCCTTCTCTCTATCTCATAAACTGTTCGAAATCTAATCCAAATACACTATTTTTCTTACACATATATATCAAAAAAAATTATGTATTTTTGTTCAAATATTACACAGCAGGTTTTCCATCTATTTCAATAAAATTTATTTGAAATCTCTTGTCCCAATTCAGTAAAATATTTGTACAATAATGCCCAGTCATTTAAATAATACATTACTTTAGTACTATGATTTTTCGCTATTTAAGATGAAATGTATTTTACTTGAAAAAACACACGAATGACCTGCGTTCTCAATTTTTCTGTCTCTACAAAAAAATGAAACCTTATAACTTAGCAGCAGATTTGTATCTTCATTATTTACATTATTTACAATTGACGGATATTTGTCCTCATCTCGTTTGTTGTTAACAGAATGTTTCGGCTGATATACTCTCCAGCCTTCATCAGGTGTCTTGGTGAAATTTCGAACCTGGGTTCTCATTCCTAAGGATTTTTTCGATGTTATTATTATTATTATTATTATTATTATTATTATTATTATTATTATTATTCAGGTGACTGCCTGGAATCGAACTCGGAATCTTGGGGTTTAGTAGCCTGCCCTTTTAACCACTACGCTGAATAGTAAACAGTTTTTTTGCTGACTTTGATAGCTTGCTGAAAAATTGGTAATCTGTATCTCATCATGTATATTGTATTATTTCTCCTGCAAAGGCACTTTACGATCTCCGATTCCAATCACATCGTAAAGAACAAATACTACTGATTTTGGCGTGGTCCATAGCTCCAGTCAGCTGGTGCACACTCAATCGGTGTGTGTTTCCATTAACTTTTAGTATTGAACTTGAATGTCTCCCATGATAAAAATCCTAGCTTGACGTATAAACCACGAAGAGAAGCAGCTGAAATATATGGGAAATAGGATAAGGTTTTGTAAACGACAACACCTTCAAGTAATGGTGATTGAGAGAAAAAACCCAAAAAGAAACAATGTCCATTTAATATTTCTTTCTTCGTTTCGGTCATTATTTTCCCGAGTTTATTACAAAAGAGACAGTTACCACGAAAAAATATTTCTTATTCAAATATGAATTGCTGGCTTCGCTATATAAGGCATAACGGTAGCGAAGTTCACTTACACAACAAACTGGCTCAAGATCTGATACAACGCGTGACATTATACATAAAATAGATTGCTTTTCCACTAGTCCCATATTGACCGATGTTTTGCGAATGAAAGTTGGGAAATGGAATTTTTCACCCACAAACACGAGCAAACGCACTCGCACGCACGCACACACACATACACACACACACACACACACACACACACACACACACACACACACACACACACACACACACAGATATGGGTGTGATAATAAAAATGGGAGGAACGAAAATACAAAAGATTATTTATAGAGGTCTTGTTTTTTACATGAAATAAACACAAAAATATTTACATAGGTGCAAATACAATCATGTATATAAATGCATATGGATATATATATATATATATATATATATATATATATATATATATATATATATATACATACATATATATGTATATTATATACACATATACACGTACATTCATGTACAGGTGTACAACTGCACACGCATTTGTACATTATTGCACGGATACATACACAAATGAATACAAATACATGTAGATATATATGTACACACACAAACGCACACGCACATGCACACACACACATACATCATTTATGCATGTCCAGAGTTTTACGTTCGCGGTTTATGAGTACTTGCCCAAAGAAAATGAGCTTTTACGGAAAAGAAAGAATAAAGAAAAACGAAATAGAAAAAAATGAAGAAAAAGATGGAAAGGGAAGGATTTGCACATTTTACAGTATCGATGTAACGCTTGAGAATATACTTGAAGTACAACACACCCACGCACTCAATAACGTATACATTCACATACATACACACACACACACACACACACACATATATATACATTTTCATATATACACATATCCATATATATGTATACATATACATACATATATATATATATATATATATATGTATTTGTATATATATGTATATATATACATATATACATACACACACACACACACATATATACATTCACACAGACATACTAACACAACGCATTCATATATAAAAGTATTATGTAGATATAATCACATACCCGGACTCATATACATCCTGTAGACTTCGAGTCAAACAATAAGTGCATGCGCATACACAAAAGCAGCATATCCATCAATACGCATAAGATATGGTTGCAGTCGCATGAAATAATATATAATTTCACATATGTGAATCTGCAATAAACCCTGAATTATTTGTAAAAAAAATGGTGCATGTATGTAGGAAACAGGGAAACGAGTAGAGGCAAAAGTAGGAGAGTAAAAATCAAAAGACAAAGGACTAAAAAAAGAAGGTCATTTCCAGAATCTGCGCGTGAACGTATGAACGGTTTCAACTACGTGCTATTTATGTCAGAGAAATATTACATTATGACACCGGCGTAACATCATTTGAATTCGAAACTGGTATTAATTTCTTCTTGCTTATGTGAAAGGAAGCCTATAATATGTCTCTTCTCTTTGTCTACTAGTAATGTTATCATCCTCATGGGACTTTGACACGAGTCAAAATCATCCTATACATTTTCAGATTTCGTTCACTTCCACTTTCATTGTGGAACCCTTCCTTTTCATCTATTGCCACATTATCACGTTTTTGATCTACGACATTTCCAGCTCCTCGTCTCCCCACCTTCTATATACATGTCTCTAATAGGACACACACACATACGCACACACACACGCCTAAATCATGTTCCCAAACATTGCCTATCGTAACATTTACAAATGCCTCTCGTTTACTTGCACATGTTTTACTGAGTTTATTACAATCCTCACGCTGTGCTGCTTTCATTCATTAAAACCTCATTCATGTCTGATTTACTCAAATAATCCATACCTCTCCTAATTTTATTAACGACCTAAGCACGACATTTTATATTCAGATGCTTTCCTTTCACATTGTTCTACGTTTCAAGTGTGTACCTGAATTGTGAGCATCTGTAAGCAGCCGTATATAATAATGTGTCTGTATGTTTGGTTGTACGCTTATGCGAGTGCATATAGGCATGCGCATCAGTGAGCGTGCATGCATGAATATATGCTTGAAATGAATATAATTGAGTCAATGTTATATACCTTTGTATTCACATATTTTTGTTTTTTATCTTTTACTTGTTTCAGTCATTAGACTGCAGCTAGGTTGGGGAACTGCCTTGAATTTTAGTCGAACGAATCGACCCCCAATGCTTATTATTTTAAACCCGGTACTTAGTACTTATTCTATCGGTCCTTTTGCCGAGTCATTAAGTTACTGGGACTAACACCGGTTGATAAGCAGTGGTGGGGGACAAACAGACGAAAAGACACAAACTCACACACGCATGCACGCACGCACACATACACACATACATAGACACACATATACTACGGTTTTCTTTTAGTTTCCGTCTACCAGATTCACTCACAGTGCTTTGGTCATCCCAAAGCTATAGTAGAAGACATTATGACACTAATGTTAATGACACTAGTGGGAAGCATATTATCCTTAATTCAGAAGCTTGATCCGAATGCTTGGGGACTCCATTAAAATCTATCAAGATGCTACGTCGAGAACAGTATCTACCAAGTCGGCGGTCAGAATTTGAACTCGAAAGACAAAAGCCCAGAAAAAACACCACAAGTAATTCGACCCGACACTCTTTCAGTCCCACCAACCCACTACCTTGAAGTGGTACTCTTTTACCGACTCCAAAAATTGATTTCGGCGTGAATTGAGCCTGAAGTGTAGAGGGTAGGGACAAATATCGTGCTGTAATCTGTTTCAAGCTCAAATGACTGTCAATTTGAGCGAAAGAAACCCGTTTGACTTTTCCAACAGGACACCTAGATATTGAAGGTGTTTTCATGAATAGGACAGACGAAAAGTGTCCAAAAAGCCTCATTGTGGTTGATTTATATTCTTCGATGCAAGTCAGTAATTTCGTCTCGAGAAGTCTGTGATGAGCTGCTTTATAGAATTTTAGAACTAAAAATAGAGACATGGTGTAAATGTTTTGACCAAAAGTGGACAGCAGATAAATATCCACCTGTTGTCTTTTTCATGCTGTTAAACCAAGGTTTCGAAGACCCCAATACCCTAGTTGTTTGTAAGAATGATAGCCACTTCCACATTTTAGGTCCCTATGACAAAAAAAAAAAAAAAAAGTTTTGGTGTATTTTTAGTTGTTCATGCAAAGTGAATTTCTTTTGAGGTCACAACATGGAATACGAACCACCTTGGTTTCAATAACACTGAAATATTTTCTCCTTGTGATGATATGAAAGATGTGCGGATTGATGCAATGAATTTAATTGAAGTGAATATCATTTGTTAAGCAGATTAAAAAATATGAAACAAACAAGTCCCCTTTTTTTTCGGAAATTAGTGATGAGAACATCATTTATATCTAATTGTAACATAAAGGATTACATTTGGTCGTGACCGTAAATTGAACTCGCATTCACAAAATTTGATTTCCGCTCAAATTAATTAGAACCAGTTAATATGTCAATTTCTAATTGATGTGAATAGCAACATAATTAGCAAGAACTTTACATTAATCAACTCTTCATCTAAACGTATTGAGAGAGAGAAAGAGAGAGAGAGAGAGAGAGAGAGAGAGAGAGAGAGAGAGAGAGAGAGAGAGAGAGAGAGAGAGAGAGAGAGAGGAAGAGAGATAGAGAGAGAGAGAGAGAGAGAGGGAGAGAGATAGAGAGATAAGGAGAAAATAAGATAGGGGAAGCAAGAAAGGCACACGTTAGAAATAGTAAAGCAAAATGGCGTATTAATAATACAAAGATTTTGTGTAAGAGAGGTAGGAGATGAACATAAAACACGCTAAAGAAGTTGTTTTTAAAACTGAATAATTACACGCTATGATTTATAGCTTTATGTATTTCGAGCTCCACCGTCTAAAGGATTTATAATTGTAAATATTTATATAATTTGTATATATATACATACCCATGGAAACACCTATATATCTGTGCATATCAGTGCATGCATCTATAAGAGGGGCGTTTTATACTAACGTGTACGAGTGTTTGTAGCTGCATGTTTGCATTTTCTACACGTTTGTCAAAAGTTGCGAAGATACTAAAAGTTATATACGTACCTTCTTTTCTGTCTTCTTGTCATGTTTTCCTCATCTTCACTTTCGTTCTTATAAATACCCGTATGTGTGTGTGTGTGTGTATGTGTGTGTGTGTGTGTGTTATATACACACACATTTGTTTCTTTCGTTGTTCGCAAAAAAATTCGTATCCCGTATTTCATGTTGTTTACGTTTTATGACGTCCTGTACACATATATGCATATGTAGATATATATGTAAGTATGTACATATATGTAAGTATATATGCATATATATATATGTATATATATATATATATATATATATATATATATATATATGCATATATATATATATATATATGCATATATATGCATACACACACACACACACACACACACACACACACACACACACACACACACACACACATATATATATATATATAATATGACTGAACGCCACTAATCCATTTCCAAGTAAGTTTATCTTAATAATTTCGATGCGACTCTCTGTACTCTTCTCTCTTATCTTTTCTCTAATTCTTTTTCTCTCCCCTTCACCGTTCTCTATTCGTTCCCCTCTCTTTTCCACTCTTCCTCTTTTACTTCTCGTTGCTCACACGTGCTCATCGGCCATCTTTTTTTCCTAACTTGAGCTTCTTTCCTTCCTATTGATCTGCTACACAGATCACACTACTCATTCTTGTCTGTCTCACCCCCTAGCTGTTCACCTGCCAAAGCTTGTTCCTCCAGTGTTCGCTACCTCACCTTGTAATGGCATAGCAGCCCTAACTGTTTGTTTTCACTGTCCTGTTTTTGTTACCAACTTTGACTCTCCGCAAATCCCAAACTTTATTTTGCTTTGAGGGAACAACTATTTCTCCAAGACACATCTTGCTCGAAATGTGGAGTAGATAAAACAGCCAACAACTGATGAAGGGTCGTTATTTATGTTACTTGTCTTGTTTTCCATTTGCTTCTTTCGTTGTTCGCAAAAAAGTTCGTTTTCCTTGTTTTCGTATTTCGTATTTCATGTTTAAGTATGTACATATATGTATGTCTATATTCATGTATATATATATATATATATGTATATATATATATATATATATATATATATATATATATATTATATGATTGAACGCCACGCATCCATTCCCAAGTAAGTTTATCTATCTATCTATCTATCTATCTATCTATCTATCTATCTATCTATCTATCTATCTATCTATCTATATGTGCGTAGGATACACTATCAAATGTTGTTATACATCGCTGGCCACAATGCGCTTCCTTGCACTGACGTAGTTGTCGGATGGTCTCATTTCGCTAGCTAGACGGGTGAGCCAACATAAAAACTGAACCGAACGCCAGTGTTACTCATTTATAGTTGAGTGGTCTGGAAAAACGTTTTTGTACAATGCACCACTGGTCAGGGAATCGAGACTACGATCTTGTAATCACGAGAGCAACACTCTATCGACTTAGCACCGCGTCTTCATTCCCCACCAAACACATACATGCATACATACATACATACATACATACATACATACATACTCACTATTTCTTTGTAACTTCACATTATCTTCAGAAGCGAAAATCAATCATATCAACCATTTCCTTCTTATTTATACAGGTCATAATTTACCACAAGAAAAGACCAATAAAACACGAAACATTTTGAGATAGAACATTAAAAAAAAAAGAAACAATAAAATTCTTTAGTGTCATGATGGCAAAAACCATTATCATGACATTTTCAAATCTAATTAATATCTATTTTTGATAGACAATGAAATGAGGCGAAGAAATCCGTTTAAAGTTTAATATCTCCACAGTGAGTGGTAGTATTAATAATGATAGCAATCAAAATCTCACATTAAAAAGTGTAACAGTTGCAGTATACTGATAAAAAACAAATAACTCTAAAAATAAAGATTAATAACATTATCGTTTACTTAGTCGAATATTAGAGACGTTTTTAAAGAAGATAAGATAAATATATATTTTTTTAAAGAAAAGAGAAGTGTGCAAGCTTACAATTTAATTACGTAAGCTAATCAAGGTAAACATTTATTTAAATGATCGTTAAATTTCCTAAATTTGATGTAATAAGTTTAATTTCAGCATTCATCTCACTTGTTTCACATATATACTATTAATGTAATTTTTATATTAAAAGAAAACACACCGATTCAGTATCAATAAATTAAATCTTATTTCACTATTGGTTATATTGAATTAGAGCTTATGGCCTCAGTATTTAATCATGAATTAATCACGAAAAAAGAAACCCAGAGTTCTCTATACGTAATATCTTCTGGCTGCGGTACTCGATGATACATTTGATTAGAAGTTTAATACAATCTATACAGAATACAACTTTGTTTATTAACATCGGTTGAATAATACTCTGCAATAATCTATAATAGAAAGAACGGAAAAAGATAGGATTTTGTAGGGTTTTGTGCTGTTCATCACAATTATCTCAAATCGATGCCTTTATTAAAAAGCCCAAAGGTTATATAGCTATTTTGAAAGAAAGCGTTAATAGTTTGAAATTTGAAAGAAAATAAAAGAAACAGTAAAAGCAAAATACCCAATAAAAGGAATAAATCTCTTAAGCTTTAATTACTTTTTCTAAAAGTTGAGTTTGAAATCTGAATGCCATTGGCGAAATATACTGAGATGTTTCAAAAGGAAAAAATAACTTTCCAATGATATTGACTAAATTCAAATTTACGAATAAATAATCCATAAGTTCATACATCTCTCTCTCTCCCCCCTCTCTGCCCCCGTCTCTCTCTATCTATCTATGTATTTATCTTATGGCTGGCATAAAATTTGGCCTTAATGACAATACATAATTGTATTTCATAGGTGATGTGATTGTCATAAAGTTTCCTTACATTGTCAGTTTGTGGCGTTGCATTCCCTTTTCCCAAATTTCGGATACAGTAAGTGTGCTTATGTTATCTTATTTCTGATACATTATATCCTTGGCTAGGCATCTCCAGTTAAGGGAGTAAATACTACAATTAGTATATCATGCCAACCCATAAGTAATGTCCGGATTTTAAATAAGGAAAACAAGTGATCTAAGTTTACACTTTAATGAAACTTAATCGTCAATATTGTTTCCAGGATTATCTATGACATCTTTCCATCTACTCGTAAGCTTTTTAATTCCATTAGTGAAAAACTCCTTTGGTTTCGAAGAGAAGAACTCTGAAAGGATATTTTATACTTCCTCAATTGTTTCCAGAGTTAATCCATCCAAATGATTCTGTAAACTACGAAACAAATGGGAAACTGATGGAACAAGGTCTAGGGATGAGAATTTTCTTCCAGCCAGTTCCTCGATCTCATGCGAAATGACTTTTGCAGTGTGGGCTCTTGAATTGTCCTCATGAAACACTACTCCCTTTCAATTTATGAAAGCAGACCGTTTTTCTTCAATGCAGCGTTCAAAAGCTCTAATTGCTGACAGTAGATTTGAGCATTGATTGTTGCATTAGTTAGCAGCAAGTCAAAGTGGATGACTCCTTTGTAATCCCACCAAACAGAGAGAAGAACCTTCTTCGCATTGAGTTCCCTTTTCGGTTGTGGTTGGGCCTTTTCCCCTTCACCAAGCCAATATCTACGACGCTTAACATTTTGATAAGAGACCCACATTCATCACCGGCCACCAGTCTGTCCCAAAAATGGCGAGATGAGATCAAGAGAACTCGGGGTTTGCGGTCAGCTTTAGACAATCATGAGGCACCCATTTTCCGAGTTGGCTGCATGATCTTTTTCAGAAGGAGTTTGTCATCAAACTCAGTTCGAGCTTAATCTCCAAGGCTGAAATCTCCACTTCTGAATTTCACAAACCATCTTCTGCAAGTCTTTTTTCATTCAGGCACTCTTCTCCATAAGCTGAGTGAATATGCTGCGTCGCTTCAGCTGCAAAGTTCCCTTTTTTAAACTCACAAAGCATTATGTGCTCCAAATGCTCCTTAGACACTTCCATGCATGAAGGGTTATAATTAATGAAATTTCAATTAGACTATTTTGCAAAATGAAATTTAATTAGTTTAAATATGTCCAAATACATTTAAATATTACCTGATGCCATTAGACATTCTAGAATACTGATAAAACGTTTGCAAATTGAAAATATAGAAGTCCGGACATTACTTATGATTTAACTTATTCGTGTTATCTATGTTAGAAGAAATAATATTGTGGACTAAATAAGGCGTAGATGAACGCAGTAGACAAGACAATGTTTTCATGAAAAATTCTATCGTATGTATATTTCGAAGTGAAACTTTTCTTCAGAAAATAATAGCAAGATTTGGCTATAGAGGTAGTTACACCTATACTCCATGGATGATTTATCGAAATCTACTCGCTGTTATTTTACTCAGATAGAAGTATGTAGTATGTAGAAGTACGAACCACTACACAAGTTTTGCAGACTTATGCAGTATATGTGTATTTAATCGCACATTGGTATTTAATACTATAAATGTTCTTAAAAATTTGCTCATTAGGTGAAATAATTGATAAGCTATGTGATACAGTCAATTAAATTTTTAGTGGTATTTCTGAAATGGTTAGATAAAAATAAGACCAAGCGTTAAGTTTTGGAAGCTGACTGTAATAGTGTTAATATCCGAAGTCATAGATAATTCAAAGTTTAAAAAATATAAA
The DNA here is from genome assembly GCF_046866305.1 of Octopus bimaculoides. Lineage (NCBI taxonomy): Eukaryota > Metazoa > Mollusca > Cephalopoda > Octopoda > Octopodidae > Octopus > Octopus bimaculoides. The sequence continues at coordinate 29,214,227 of NC_142939.1, forward strand.
AATCTTACTTAATTCTATCCACTGATGTTGGATGGGCAGCAGACCTGAATTTTTCCGTCATTCCTCTGATAAAATCTACTGCTACAAACATCAGGACAGTATTCAAAAGCCCGGCCTGTCTGTCTTCTGGGGACATCTCCACCAAATACGCAAAAAGGTACATAGGCCGAAATGTTGTGATTATAAAAACTAAGATGACGTTCGTCCGAATAAATCAGTATATTATTATGACAATTCCTCCTATTAAAAATTCAGACGAAATATAATCAGGCATAGAAAAAAAAATTTTTCAATTGCTGGTATGTAAAGAATATATAAATATGTAGAGGAAAGAACTCTAACCGCTAAACATTTTAATTGAGGTAAGTAGGTAAAAACAGAACCGAAAATATATATTTCTGAAAATAGCTGGGATACTCTGGTGATATAGAGGCCCGCAAAACTTGAATAAGATAACTTGGACTAGCTGGTCGAAATTTTATGATATGGAAACCATGAGTGAGCTAATGTGTTGAAAAACCGTGCCTCCAATTTATTCGCAGTAATTCATTCTGGTGTAAGTCTTTGGTATACTTCTGCTAACTAGTAGTAGATCATTGCTATATACAAAACCTATTGCGAGACAATTTCTGTTGAAGGCTTAAATGTTTGGAATAATACAAATATGGGTAGAATTTGCTCTATTATTGATACTGGAAAGGTTTTTAGATTGCAAAATTTAGGTAAAAATTTTTCAGCCGGAAAAGTGAAAATTAACTTAGTTTCTGTTGACGATCTTATGATATCTACGGGAAATGAAAGCAAACTGATATTTGGAAAATGTTTAGCGATATTATTTCTTACGTTTAAACTAAAGGCTGGTTTATAACATAAAATCTTAACGGGACTGTTTTTACTCTTTGGAATACTAGGTGGTATTTTGTACTATATTCTATCTGCAAAAGAATAGTAACAAACATGGTTAGAGGAGATGATAATGAAGGAGTATCGTTTTACTTTTCAAAGAAGTATATGAAGAAAACAATAATACAAGGGAATAAATCTTGTGAAATATTGGGTGAGTAGTTACATTATTTGTTTTTATGAAATAATTTTTCATTAGGTTATTTTTGTTTTTAAGTTAATGGCATTATCTAAAAAACTTAAACTGTACTATATCTCGACAAAGCAGCGCACCTTTCTTACTATATATATATATATATATATATATATATATATATATATATATATATATATATATATATATATATATATATATATATATGTATATATGTATGCATATGCATATGTGAATTGCACTCTTCTTTCCAAAAGTACAGCTTAGTCAGGCACTGAGTCCGCTTGAAAATTAAGTTAGAATTACATGTCTGTGAAATATTAAGCCACTGACAGGTTAATTTAAGAGCAGATTATTCAGTTATTCGTTCAAGTGAATACTCTTCGTCGAACGACGGAGATCCACTTCTATTTGTGTGCGCGCGTGTATACATAAGTATATATTTAAATACACACGCACACACATATGTACATACATAAATACATATATATATATATGTATCTATATACCTAGCAATATGCAGGCATACACAATTGCACACACACACACACACACACACACACACACACACACACACACACACACACACGTGTTGCTTTCATTTAGAAATGACATCAACTCAGAACAAACTAAATTTCTCTCTCTCTCTCTCTCTCTCTCTCTCTCTCTCTCTCCCTTTCTCTTTGATAAACTTTGACTTCAACTGCTTGTAATCTACGTTACGTTTACTAATAGACGCATCAATCGGATTACACTATATTTAGCTCAATTTTGTTTTCCACCTTGGAAAATGTTGTCATTACGCCAAAGTCTCTATATCAACACTGAATAATTGAAATGACTGGAATTATACGATCGCAGTTTGTTCGGCAGTCAACAGAGTAATAGAAGAAGAAGCATTTGTCTTGTTATTCGAATTAATTCTTCGATCGATAACCGGTGAACATTCTGAGAAACATCTTTCCATTCTGTTCTACTTTATTTTGTTCCGTTCTATCGTATTTAATTCTCCTTTTGTGGTGAGTAAACAGGATTCGATCTATGTGACGTAAACTAGCGAACTATTCTTAAATAAATTTCTAATTAGTTCTGCACTCCACAACAGACTCCTCTGTCTGCATTGACCAGCTTTGCGAGACAACGAAGTTGGGGGAAACGTTTTATGCTCGCTCAACTTGCTAGAAATAGTAACCAAATTTCTTTCAGACTTAATCCTACCGACTTTAAAGGAAACGACATGTTGGTTAATGTAGTTCGAGATGTACTATGCCTGCAAAAATATATTGCAATATATATGGCTGAATACCTTTAATCATAATTCGGTTGGATCAGCTCTGGCTTGGGGCTAAGCAATAACGACCACAACGACAGCGACAACGACAACAAAAACGACGATGACAACACCAGGTCTTATTTCCTTCCATTCTATTGCATTAAATGCTGCTTTTGTGCGTGGATAAGATTCGATTTTCCTGATTTAAACTAACAAGCTAATCCTCAATCAGTTTCCAATTCATTCGACCTTTCGCCACCGATTTGTTTTCAATCTCAGGCATTTACATATTTCATTAACACAAACCAAGCGGCAGTGTTGCTAGAAATAGTAGGAAAATCATCTTCAAAACGCATTCTACCGTTTTAATAGCAAAATAATCACTGCCACTGCAATGAGCGTGAAAGACAGTGTCTTAGCAGTCGCATGATCAGAAGAAAACAACAGCCAATATCCCCCAGATCAACATGATTGCTAAGTGTTAAGCTGTTAGCTAATATATAATGAGCTACAAAAACAGCCTTTTAGTAGTCACCCGTCTCCATAATAATAACAGCTAATATCCCACAAATGAACGTGTTTCCTAAGTCATTAAAAAACTATCCCTTGTTGACACGAACCTGAGTATCGTTGTTACCCAGATTCATATAGAATTACGTTTCTAAATACCTGAGATAGAATATATTAAATTGCAAGAATATTTAGAACATTGGAGCACATGTTTGGCGGTATTTCGTTAAATATCTTTACGTTCTGAGTTCTAATACTGCCAAACCTTTATTTCCTTTCCCAGGGTCGATAGATCAAAACACTATTCAAATACTAGGGCTCATTTAATTGACTAACTCTTCCCAAAGTCGTGGTCTTGTAGCTTCCTAATAAGGGAATAAAATTATAATTGTTTGGAGGGTAGTGGATTAAGAGAATCGGTATAATACTGGACCTATCTATCTATCTATCTATCTATCTATCTATCTATCTATCTATCTATCTATCTATCTACCTGTCTGTCAATCTGTCTGTCTGTTTGTCTGTCTGATTGAGTTTCAAGTTTTGCTACAAGGCCAGCAGGTTCGAGGGAAGGGGTAAGTCAATTACAGCTGCGCTAGTTATTCACTGATACTTATTTTATTGACCTCGAAAGGTTGAAAGGCAAGGTCGACCAAAGTGAAGGATGAATTCGGCACATAAAAACAAGTAAAATGCCATTAAGTATTTTGTCGGCCTGTGAACGAATCTATCTATCTATCTATCTATCTATCTATCTATCTATCTATCTATCTATCTATCTATCTATCTATTTTTTCTGTCTATCTATCTGTCTGTATATCTCTCTTAGTTGTCAGAAACTAGTAATCCTATCTGTTAGTATTTGAATCTTCTGAGTTCAATCAGTCTAGAATAGAAATGGAATATACTCAACAATGCGGAATATCAACTCAATCTCTCTCTCTCTCTCTCTCTCTCTCTCTCTCTCTCTCTCTCTCTCCCTCTCTCTCTCCCCTCTCTCTCTCCCCCTCTCTCCCCTCCTCCCCCTCCCCTCCCCATCCCCTCCCCTCACCCCCTCTCCCTCTCTCCCCTCTCTCACACATATACAACTCAATATATTTTGAAGCTATTATTTATAGGTTTATTTGCTTCAATATTTACAGTTTATAACAATAATTATTAGTCTTTCTCGAAATTTCTAAATCGTATGACCTCATAAGCATGTGTTCTCACTGGTAAGAATAAAGATCCTAACATAGTCCTAGGAATTCAAAGAATGTTTTGCTCCACCTGTAGAAGAATTCGTTTGTTCCACTTGCAGGAAAAGTG
>NC_142939.1:29225874-29258374 GCF_046866305.1 Octopus bimaculoides
TAAAGAAAAAGTGACGGAGAGGATGATAGCGATGTGGCCATCCTGATACTGGAAGACCTCTTGGAATAATCGAAGAACCCCACTGCTCGAGATTTCTCTGAAACACCAGGAGCATTGCCCTCTCCAATTCCTTCTCCCCGACTCACAGGTCTACACTTAGAGAGGTACCATCTACTCTTGCCATTATTGCAACTTTCACCCACCTTTGAATAAATTCACTGGAGGACAGCACTTTCCTCTCCACTCTCAATTTCCTTTTCAAGTGAAACTTGAGGTCAATGACTGCTCTACCAAAGAGGAATTTATCTGTCCTCATGCCTTTCAGTTTTCTCCCTCAAACAACATCTTTTACCACAGCCACCTTTTCAACTGAAGGAAGGCAGCGGTGTGATCATCACTACAGACTTAGCCAACAGACGGATCTTTCCCACGCGTGACAGCAGTTGTTCAACATAACCCCAAAAGTCAGCAGTGCCCGGACACTGAATAAGGGCGTGTAGAACGGTCTCGTCCCTCTGCTCGCTTCTCTGACAACCCCGTCTGACAGCACACTCGTATCTGTAGAATTTATCTTGAACCGGTTGCGCCCCCCGGCAGCAATGCCAAGCTAAGGAGATCTGGAAATTATTCATGATAGATTCCGACCAGAAAGTACTCAGGAACAGACAAGCCAGTTTGTCTTTGTTGGCACCTAGAGTCTCCCCGAGAACGTCGTTGCACTTCCCCGTCACTAATCCTTTATAAATTTCTAAAGCGGAACGTACACCAATCCCATTGCCATCTGGCAGAGGGCTGTGAGCGCTTGAATAATAAAGAATTCCTTTCTACTAAAGGCACAAGACCTGAAATTTGTTTTGGGGGAGTAGTCGATTACATCAACCCCAGTGATCGATTGGTACTTATTTTATCGACTCCGAAAGGATAAAAATCAAAGTCGACCGCGGAGGCATTTGAATTTAGAACGCAAATATGGACGAAATGCGGCTAAGCATTTTGTTCGGCGTGCTAACATTTCTGCTACCTTGCCGCATTAAATGATTCTTTTTACTATTGGCACAAAGCCTGCATTGTCACAGGAAGTGGGGGTTTAGTCGATTACATCGACCCGAAAAGGATGAAAAGTAAAGAAAACCTCGGCGTGATTTGAAATTAGGACGTAAAGCACTGGAAGAAATACCGCTAAGCATTTTGTCCGATGCGCTATCAAGTCTGCCAGTGCACAACTTTAATAATCTTTTGAGAGGAAGTGAAGTCGATTACATTAACCCCAGGGCTCAACTTCTATCAACCCCAAAGGGACGAACAGTAACGTCGACCTCGGCGCCACTTGAATTCAGAATGTAAAGTATGTCACTAAGTAATTTATCCGGTGCGGTAATGATTCTGCCAGCTCATCGCCTCTCTCGGTCCCTTAATAATGGTTTCGAATTTTGGTACAAAGAAAGCAAGTTTGGGAAAGAGGATAAGTCGATTACATCGACCCCAGTGCTCTACTGATATTTATTTTATCTGTCCCGAAATATGAAAGGCAAAGTTGACCTCAGCAGGATTTGAACTTAGAACGTACAGATGGACGAAATGCCGCTAAGCATCTTTCCCAGTGTGCTAAGGGTTCTGTTAGATTGTTGCCTTTCTCAGCACCTTAATGATAATAACAATCTTTTTGCTATAGCTACAAGGCTTGAAACTCTGAGGGAGGGCGTAATCGAATACATCGATCCCAGTGCTAAACTGGAACTTATGTTATCGACTCTGAAAGGGTGAAAGACAAAGTCAAACTCGGTGGTATTTGAACTAATAACGTGAGGCCGGAAGAAATGCCGTTAAGCATGTTGTTCGGGAGAGGAGGAAGAAGAAGATAATGATGTTGATGATGATGATAATGAAAGAGAAGGAGGAGAAGAAGAGAGAAAAATATGATGATCATGATGATGATGAAGATGAAGTAGGACCTTCATCCCAACAAAAAGCCCAACAAATAAACAGCTTTTGAATTCCGCATCAAAGTTTTACCGAGATTTAATTTTCGTGCTTCAGTAAACAGATACTTTAAAAGATGAATCAGATGAATATAAATGCAACAGACTTTCTAAATGAAGAAAATAGCATGGTGAATAGTGTCCCTTTATGGAGGAGAAGAAGAAGAAGAAGAAGAAGAAGAAGAAGAAGAAGAAGAAGAAGAAGAAGAAGAAGAAGAAGAAGAAGAAGAAGAAGAAGAAGAAGAAGAAGTAAACCTATTTATTATTATGTAGCATTTATTATAGAAATCTCCAATGGACGTTTTTTTTCCATGCCGATTATCGTTCTGTGTTTTTTATTTGTTGCTGAGAAATTATCAACTGCCTTTTGAAGTATTTTCGTCTTCCGTCTCCTCGACGCAAAATGACTCAAATCTTATACAAGATTTTATTCGTGTTTTTATGGTTGTTGTCATTTAAAATTGCTGAAGCCAGCACTAGCTGCTGCTGCTACTACTACTATTACTACTACTACTACTACTACTACTGCTGCTGCTGCTGCTGGTGCTGCTGGTGCTGGTGCTGCTGGTGCTGGTGCTGCTGGTGCTGTTGCTGCTAACATTCATACATGTATTAAAGTTCCCACAAAAGGGAGACGAGAACTTGCGTAATTTACAACAAAGTTATATATAAACGATGCCAAAGCTGAAAATTGTTTTACTTGATTAAAGCATTTACTAATAATTAATATAGCATTACAGGAAACATAGATATGATTAGAAATGGTATATCCAATCTCACATCCACACACAGAGGAAAATACCGCAACATGGAATAGATTAAAACGCTCTTCAGCTCTCACTACCTTGTTATTCCATGTACACGCTACAGTGCTCAAAATAACTATATCTGTGCTTTCTGTAAGTCTTGAATCGTCGAAGTGATTAAGGAGAAGCTCATATATCTCCCCGTATTTGCTGTTCAGCTGCTGAAGAATTGTTGGTATGGTTTTCACTAGCAGGAATTTTTTCATACTCTGCTCTTCATCTCTTCGCATGATTTTTATACCCTGCTCCTCATCTCTTCACAAGCCATCGCTACCCCGATTCGATCCTCTTCCTGAATGTCGTCAGAATTTCTATCAGGTCATTGTTGAATGGACTCACCACTGTAAACTTCATAGCTTCAGTTTAGAAAATAATTATTAAAAGCTCATCTGGCTTATTGACAGGGGTCAAGAAAAGGGATCAATGAGAAAGTCAATATAGAAATTGTGCCAATTGTGACTGAAATTGAAAAACAAGTGAGCAGTATAACCAAAGAAAAGAAACCGGTTCGGAAAGTTACAATTTCCGAAATGGTTTCTTTTCCTCTTTTCTCCATTTTCAGAGATAATCGCTTTTGAGTAACCTCTGGTCAGCTTTGAGCAAATAATTCTAAGGTACTCCCGCTGTCGAAAGAATAACGAGATACGACCCGCATTTATTTCCATGTTTCTAGTTATACCATGTCATTGTCTGACTGAAATCCATACAATACACTCTATTCCACTAATCACAGTCTTTCCTATAGATTCTTTAGATTTAGATTCTAGTAATCACAGCGAAAAGGATCATTATGAATTCGGTCGGAGCGTAACAGTTACTGGTTCTCTGTACTAATCGCATGTGCTATACCTCTGAGCACGGTCTTGCAGGCTGGTGAGACTATCGTTGTTGGAACTATGTATATATGTGCGCTTATTATAAAACAGATAATATTATGGTGTAAAGGGGAAGTCCAAGCAGTATTTTGTATATAAGCATGAACTTATGTAGTTGCTTTTTTTTCATGCAGTGATAGGAGCTGGGAGATTTGATTCTGGCATGTCTATAATATGTAAGCTTTATTTCCGCTTACGACAGAATATGAGAATCATGAACATATTTTCTTTTTCTATTCTTACTCGCTATCTTTGAGTGAGTTATCGAGTTCTTCTTATGAATTGCATTAAGATCTGATCTTTGTCTAGCGCTGTAGTGTTCTTCGTTTCTCTTTACTAGGTATCATACCTTATAAACAGCTCTGGACGTTTTCTTCGGTTATATTGCTTACTTGTTTTTCAATTTCAGTCACAATTAGCACAATCTTTATATTGACTTTCTCATTGGTGAAGCCAGTTTTCAGGACTTATATTTACTATTACTTAAAATTGGTTGTAGTTGTGTAATTCTATCATAGATTTAGCATTTCATCCTTGTTATCTAAGTGTTTAACAGTAATAAATCTCGTAACAAGACTTTGAAAGACTTCAACTTTCGAAGATCAAGTGACACAATCTAATACATACATATGTACATATGTACAGTGAAATGCAAATATTATATAACTTTGATTTTAATTGGTGAGCAATTTGAATACAACATTTGCTTGCACTTTGAAAAGTTGCTCATGCTAATGCATTTCTGTAGTCGACAAGAACATCGATATAGTTTGAAAACCTGCTAAGGTCTGCTATAACTTGTTATTTCAAGGTTTAGTTACGTTCTTATCTTAAATCATGCACTCAGTCTTGTTAACATAAATTTGGTGACCTATTTCATTTGCGTTAGCTGTCAGCAACATCATCTACTCTTAACAGATATAACTGCAAGACAAGAATAGCCAACAAAATGTCCGCTTCCTTAACACTTTTCAATTTGTCCACAAATATTCTTGTGCCAACTTTAGCCTTAATAATAGATTGTGAAATTTCTATCTAGGTTTAAGGAGAGGAATGTTATCCTTTTAAATAGGATTGTCTTCTTGAACTTTGCAAAGCGACGAGAAGTGTATACTTTCAAAAACAACGGTAAAAATCGATGAAGACAACATGAAGTGGCTTGCTGAATTCAACAGATTTTTCTATAATGTGCTGCAAGGAAAATATATTTTTCTTGTACCTCTTTCACTCTGGTAGGTAGCCTGAGAAGGAGGAAAGTAGAAGCAGATGTCCATTTTTTATACGAAAAGCAAGGATAATAATGAATAATTTGCAGATGTAGCTTAGAATATTTATTAGTGAATAGTTTTCACCTCAAGTTAGAATAGCCTTTTGCCAAATTACAACAATGAATGCCACTTCACTGGACGCTATTAAAAAGTTGTAGTAGTACGTTTTTGGTTCAGTCTCTCTCAGAATGAACACCAGTCATTTTTCTTTATTCTATGGTGCCATAAATTCTTCTGCCTTAAATAATATTATTAGTGGAATGTTAGGTTTATTTTCGGAAAGAAATATCAGCATATAAATCTTAAAAGACTGCTGCACAACATTAAAAAATACCATGCTTATTTGTTGAAACAACTCTCCGTTTTAACTTTCTACACTCGCCGATTTGGTAGTAATTGACTAAACCCACCACAATTTCTTTCGAGTTTGGTAAACATTGCCTTCTTTGCCAATTTGTTTTACAATTAGTGGAGTCATATAAAAATGGTCTTTTAGTTTTAGCAGTTTTATTTCACGTGTAGGTGCTTCGTTGGTATGGCATATGTAAAACCTATGATGTGAGTAAACTGCTTTTTGTTTTTTTTTTGTAGTATATAATGCATTGTTGTGGTGAGGTTGGCAGAACCAAGGGAGACCTAGATACTTCAGGATGGATCTAATGTGTTCTTGCCCTTGTTATTGTTTCTTTCAGCTGGCTAACTGTGGCAATGCAATTCCTTGATGTGCGTGGTTTTGTATCCTACATTATGTCTTTTATGCACGTTAACAATATTGTAAATACTCTGAGAAGTGGTATGTAACTCTTATGTTCGTCTTCTACCTGCGTGAATTGTTTATGTTGATGGTAGTTTAGTTGCATATACCCTAGTGTCGCTGAAGAGACAGTAGATTTGGTACGTGTTACTTAGTCTGCGATTGTGAAATTAGATTTCTACAGGATTTACACAGGTCTCAAGTAGTTTTGCATCCATATCTGGAGAATAATGGCAGGATTTAAGTCTGATGTCATTAGCGAATGAGATTCTTTGTATGTTTTGTAGAGGTTGAAAAGAGTGAGTGGAAGCACAAAGATTCGAGAAATTGCAGGTTCTGAAAGCATTGTTGTAGCACACTTCATAGGCTTGATAGCATTTTAGGAGCTGTTAGCCAATTTTGTATGAGTGCATTGCAGGGTATAATCTTTGGATTTACATATTTAAAAAATTATATCGAAGTTTGGGATTGGCGTTCTCAAGCATTTGATTATATTTTGTTTAAAGTACACTGATTAAAGAATTATATAAACGATTATACTACCCCTCTCAATAGTTTGTCCTAACTCTCATAGTTTATCTGTAAAAATGATGCTAAAAAACAATGATACCTGTACACATTTAAAAAATTTCTTTTACAGTAGATACGTATTAGAAATGTATCTAACATTTCGGTTTAATTGGTGATTAGAGGCAACCATGAATTGCTAGTTAGTCATACTGATCTCATGGCAAATAGAATTTAAGAATTTATGTTAAAATAGCCTCGATGTAATCGATGATGAACAGTAGCGCAAAAATAATTAAATTAAGAAAATAACCACATAGAAAGGAGAACAATAATCCTTTCTACTACAAGCACGAGGCCTGAAATTTTGGGGAAAGAGGTTAGTCGATTATATCTACTCTAATGCTCAACTGGTACTTAAATTATAGATCCCGAAGGGCTGAAAGGCAAAGTCGGCCTCAGCGGCATTTGAACTCAGAATGCAAGGACGAACGAAATGTCACTTAGCATTTTGTCCGGCGTGGTAACGATTCTGCCTGCTCACCACCTTAGAAATGGCAATAATAGCCCTTTCTACTTTAGGCATAAGCCTGGAAATTTTGAGCGAGAAGTAAGTCGATTTTATCGAACCCGGTGCTGAATTTATTCCATCGAACACTGAAAGGATGAAAGGCAAAGTCGATCTCGGCGTCGTTTGAACTTAGAACGAAAAGATGAATCAAATGGTGTTAAGCAATAATAATGAGGACTAGAATAAAATTACATTAGCGCATGAGGAGATAAATGGTAAAGTTGTTCTGGATTCATTTGTGCATGATCGAAAGGAGAAAAAATGTAAAGATACTGTTGAAGTGATTCGCACACAGAAAGTAAAAAGACTTGAGCAAGTCCTGGTAGACATTTTCTCCGGTGATCTTGTGAAGGAGTATACATATCTGTTTCTAGTTTTCACACAAGATCAGAGATTTTGCGGGTTGACACAGTCGATAAAAGTCGATTTTATTAAAGCCATTAAAACGAAAAGTAAAATCCAAGTCAACCATATTAGAACTTAGAATTTAAAGAGATTTGCATCTAAGAAGATGGTTAGGATTTACAGGGAGTTAGATTGCTAGTTTATGGATAATATTCGAGTATATTAACTCAAGTAATTGATTGCTTTTTACAGTCTTTGAAAGGATAAGCAATTTTGTCAAGGACACATCTCATGGGAAAGGCGCCACATATACGTCAAACATTACAGTGCATTAGAAAGCCTATATTCATGAGAAAGTCTTCGCACCCAGACTGGACCTTTGCGAGAGAAAGAAGCCGTCAGTTTCCTCGTATCATACACCTATGCAGCATCGCTGCGACTTGAAATCAGAGCATAGAAGTAGAAATATATAAAAAGAAATGTCACACATTTTGGTGCCTTGTCTTTTCATTACAACTTTTTTAATATGAATGACACTAATAATCTTAATATGTAACAGTGAATGATTGTACATCGTATGCTTGTATTCATGCTCCGAGTTGCAGGCCACAACTTTGTATCTAGATAGCTAACATTTTCAAAGGAGCATTTCTGTTTAAGGAAACTGTCGTAGGTTATGTGACTGGACTATGTTTTTGAGGTTTTTTGAGCCATCTTCTGAAATGTTAGAAGCCATGACATTGAGAGAAGCAACATTACCAGATCAACTGAAGACTGTCATTATCTTTTTAAACAATTTAGCAAACACATTGTGAATTCAAGTAATTATAATAACTTTAAGTATTGCTAGTAGTTATTAATATAGGCTCGATACCAGACACTTTGAAGGAAAAGTATTTTTCTTTAAATTGGTCTCTGTTGTTGAATGGCACTTATTTTTAATTGGTCTCGCCAAGAAGAAAGACAGAAGCCAACTTCGGTATTTTATCACCTCAGAAAATAAAGGAACATATTCAAATATTGGAAGCCGCTGTAATTATTATTTTAGCATAAAGCGCAAGCGTGTTTTCGGAAAAATATGAGTAAAAGCGTTCAAGCTGTGACTATAATACCTTTGTTTCTTAGAAAGAGTGAATCCAGCAGCAAGTTATTCCTTATATCTCCCTTAACTCGAAACTTGCAGTGTCTTCATCTAAATGCTTTTGTGCTTCCACAAATAATGAAGTCTTTCTTCGGTGGTGTCTTTTTCTCTCGAACTGCCAGATTTTGGAACTCTCTCCCAAACCATTGTTTTCCTCTTTCTTATGGCCAAGACTAAAGAAAACTAATTTCTTTCGTCTTAATTTATCCATCTCCCTAATCTCTTATACTAAGTGACTTCCTGCCTTGTTTGATACTTTCGAATATCTGAAAACAGCTGTGATTTGGAAAATAATTAGCTGTAATATCTAGCAGCTCAAGCGAGTGCCAGATCTCTTTCATTGGCTTGAACAAGTTACTTTATCAGGTGCATTACCGATTCTGATTATTCTACTGCCACCATGAACCAACTTCAAAAACAAAAACAAAAACAATAACATAATGTAGCGAGCAAAGGCAATTGCATCAGCAGCAATGGCAGCGATAGAATAAACAACAGAAAGAACATCGCCAAGAAGGAAGATGAAAAAGGAGGAGGAGGAGGTGGGATGAAGAGAACTAGGAAACAAAAGGAGAAGAAACCGAGGGAAAAGAAAATTAATAACAAAAATAGTAGTAGTAGTAATGATAGTAGAAGTTATACTACTACTAACAGTAGTAGTAATAATAATAATAATAATTATAATAATAATGATAATAATAATAATAATACCTAATAATAATAATAATAATAATAATAATAATAATAATAATAATGATAATAATAATAATAAGACGACGAAGAAGGAGAAGAAGAAGGGAAGAAGTAATAAAGAGGAGAAGAAGAAGAAAAAAGAAGGCTGATAGAAGGAAAGAAGATAAATAGCAACAACACGAAGATCAGCATGAGACAATTACACAAGGAAATATCAAAGCGAAACCGACAAGAAAGAACTAGTGACTACGAGTGAAAGATCGTGCACTGACCCAAACCGCTATGCAAACACACGTTCGTACACTCCCGCATACTCATTGATGCATAGGCATATATACATACACACCTTCCCTCCACACACACACTCGCATACATACAGAGACAAATCACCCATACGCACATATACACGGATATATAGACACAGACAGAATCACTCGCAACAGGGATATATATATACGCATGTGTAGGCACATAACTAGACGCACTCGCATAGGCGTAACAACGCAGATGCAAAAACCGTACATGCAAAGACAGAAAGCAAAACGCCCACAGATAACACATACAGCGCTCGCGCGCACACACACACACAGACACACACACATGCGCGCGCGCGCAAACAACATTGCATTTGCACTCACAGGGGAAATGTTTTATTCATTATCAAACAGACGCTTTCGGCGTTCAAATCGATGAAATTGTAAAAATACCATCACCACCATCTTCCTCATCTTATCATCATCAGCACCATGATTATCATCATCATCACCATCACCATTATCATTGACATTATCCTCACCCCAACCCCCACCACCAGCACCAGCACCAGCACCATCGCCAACAACAAAGCCGTCATCAGCAACACAAACAACAGCAAGAATACAAACATTCTCCTAAACTGCAGACTATAGAAAACAACAAAGCTCTCACCATTCTTCAGGTTAAGCATTTCTATAGAGAGAATTCCTATCCTATATTCTTCTGTTTTTGGTAAACTGACTTTCATTTCATGCTTCAATGCACTTAGATGAGTTTTGACGGCAGGAAAATTACAAAGCATGGATTTACAAACTTGCAACAGCATACTATATTTACACACACACACACACACAGACAGACAGGCACACACACACAGACAGACAGGCGCGCACACACACACACACACACACACACACACACACACACACACACACACACACACACACGTGCAATCACACATAAATGTATGATTCTTGTGCACGCAATATATGTAAATTTATATACGCATACATTCACTTGTATGTATTCATGCTTGTTCACATACATAAATATATACATGCATACACATATATATATGTATATATATATATATATGTATATATATATATATATATATATATATATATATATATATATATATATATATATATGTATATATATATATATATACACACACACACACATATATATATATATATATATATATATATATATATATATATATATATATATATATATATATATATGTATATGTATATATATATATATATATATATATATATATATATATATATATGTATATATATGTATATGTCACGTATCTTTACGTTTATGTCAGTGCATTCATTCTGATATGTGACGAGTTAATTACAAAACGGTGGATAGATTTAAGAGTCATATTAAGACTAACATACGCTCACAAATGCTTTGGAACATACGTTTATACACATGCACACACCCCAACTCCACACGCATACATGCGTTCGCGTGTGTGTGTGTGTGCGTATACGTATATGCTGCATCTAATAATACTAACAGCAACAATGATGTGGTTGATGATAATGATAACGATGATGGTGGCAATGATGATTGTTGTGATGATGATGGAGATGAGATCGTAAAAAGTGCAGTAAATACATATATACCGGACTTTACTTTTTATGAAAGTTCAGGATGTTACACCCCGTAATTGTTCTGAAAATGTTTGTAATTAGAGTTTCTTACAAGCTGATGGTTTATTGGTTGATTTTTAAATGGAAACATTACCCGTATGCAAACACACACGCACGTTACATGCATATGTAACATATGTAGCACACATATACACACATACACACACATGCATATATATATATATATATATATATATATATATATATATATATATATATATATATATATATATATATATATATATATACACATTTATTCGTGTGGTTGTGCGTGAGCGTACATCGCTTCTGGTTCCTATTAAAAAACTATAAAGCAACGTCGTATAAGAAACTCAAATCACAGACAACGGGACAATTAAGGAGTGTAACATCCTGAACTTTTAGTAAAAAAATTTCGGCATATTTTTGAACTCACCTTTTACTCTCTGCTCAACCACCGCCACCAACACCCTCTCCGCCATCCCCTCCTCCACATACCTTCCTCCTCCTCATACCTTCCTCCTCCTCTTCCACCTTCACATCCTGTTCCACCTCCACCTCCTCCTCCTCCACCTCCTCCTCCTCCTCCACCTCCTCCTTCACGTCCTCCTCCTCCACCTCCTCCTTCACGTCCTCCTCCACCACCTCCTCCTCCTCCCCCACCACCATCTCCTCCTCCACCACCATCTCCTCCTCCACCACCATCTCCTCCTCCACCACCATCTCCTCACCATGACAACGCCCCTCCAGCCCCTTCAGCCACTCCAGCCTCCCTAACCACCACCACCACCACCACCACCACCACCACCACCACCATCACCCCCACCCCCACCCCCACCACCAATACCACCACCACTACCACCACCACCACCACCACCACCACCACCACCACCACCACCACCACCACCACCACCACCACCACCACCAGGTCTCGTTGCTTTGCTCGTCGTTGCCGTCGTCATAATTATTGTTAAATAAATTGAACAATACTGTGACCTAATTAATTTCTGAATTAACACTTTTATATAAATATACATAGAATTATATATTCGTATATAATTACATAATATAATGCAATATAATTATATATAATTACATACAATTATATATTCACATAATATATACACACACACATGTATATACATATACATACATGTTTATACATGCACACATAAGTCCTATAGTTAGTTGTTTATTTTATTCTGCTTTTGTGTATTCAATCATTTTGCATGGTCTATTGGTTTCAAGACTATAACGTTATGCATGTATGCACACCACACACGCATACAGAAATTACTGCTTATACACCTTTTATGTTTTTAAGTATGTACACGAACCATTGCCAATAATTAATAATTAACCTTACGGGGGCGGGGACAGCAGGAATCGGTAAATCGTCTATCGAAATTCTTTACGGTATTTAGTTACATTTTTATAGATTCTGAGTTCAAATTTCTTCGAGGTCAACTTTGCTTTCATCCTTCCGGGTACGATAAAATAAGTTCTTCGATCAATATTATCAACTATAACCCCTCTCCAATATTTATGATGCTGTGTCTTGTATAAAATCAATATACAGTGTATCTGTAAAATTTTAATGATTATTTGTATGTTTCCTTTATAGACCTCGAGAATGAATTCAAAGGAGGATGTAGCTACCATTTGCAAGTTTTAGACGACTCACATGAGGATGATATTTTCCTTTTTTTTTTTATAACTTATCCCAACTGAATACTAAATGAACAACACATGTTACAGTGAAGAAGCAATGTTTCATAAGTGTGGCAAAATAAACCACCACAATTGTTGTGTTTGTGAAGATGAGGTGCACAAGGCTTTGTCTATCACTTGTCTAAGGTTTATGTCGCGATGTATATGATAAAGTGTAAGATACAAGCTGCATTCCAGAGCCTTTGAGGATTTTCAGGAGAGTTATTTATTAATTTCAAAGAAATACGAAACTCTAATCTTCAGAGTAGAATCTTCTCCCCTGGATTCAATGTATTTCATTTAGCCTCCATCCACGTCGTGAAGGCTCCGTGGAAGTCCTCCAAAATAACAGTGTATAAGATCCTTGTCATAGTGTCTGTCATCGTGTCCTTCAGCTGTAGGAATAATCAAAAGTCACAGGGAACAAGATCTGGACTTCAGGGTGGGGGAGAGATAGTTTTGAAGCCACCTTTGTCAAGTAGTTGTCTACCAGGATGGAATTGTAGATTGGAGCATTGTCAGGGTGCAGGTGCTCTGGTGTTTTGCGATGAAATCGCTCCCAAACCTTTACTAAGCACCCTCTGTTGGCCTTCTAGCAAGAGGGAATATAGTGGAGGAAAATGATGGCTTTGCTGTCGAAAAACGGGATAATCATGAGCTTTCCGGTAGACTTACTTTGTCTGGCCTTTTGTGTCAGCGAAAAACAGCTGCTAAGCTCATATAAGTACTCCATAAGCAGTCTAGTGCATTTTATAAGTTTCTGTAGTGTTTGTTCCTAGTATAAAAACAATTTTTGTTTGCATAGCGAGTTTCAAAATTGTCTTATCGTCCCGACTGCATCCTGCAAACTAGTCATCTGCTATTGGCAGTGTTTAGTAGGATATGTTCACAGTGCTGCTAGAGCCGCCTCTCACAATCTGGAATAATGAAAGTTATAGGTTTTATTTATTAGATGTTTCGTAACGACACTCAAAAATTACAATAATCTAGGACTGTTATAACTGATTTTCCTAAAATTTGTGTCAAAACATCTGGAATGCACCTCGTATATGGACTCTTTTTCTTCCACGAAGCTACAGTTACAAGATCACTTTCCCTTGACGTTTGTGTAACAATACCATCAGACCTCAATTAACAACAAAAGGGATCATATGTACAGTGGCTTTTCAACAAAGTAAAGCCTCTTATCATCACGCTAAAACTGATTAGGATTTCTTCCCTTAATGCTTTCCAAATTGACGGCTTGGATGTTAGATTAGCAAATCTTAGTCAGCTAGATGGCTAGATTTAAAACATTCTTGAATCTTTAGAAGAAATCTTATCAAATCGGAAGTCTTCTGAACCATGGCTACGACTTTGGATCATTTACTTAAAACTATTCAGAATATTAGCAATGACACAGCACTGCAGATATTCCAGAATGTGTTTCGATATGCTGCGCACAAATACTGATGGCTGTCATATCAAACCTATGTCTGGGACTTCAGTGTTATTCAACTTTCATTGCATAATGAAACTTTTTATAGATTTAGTGCTTCATTAAAATTGATAGGGACTTTATTGATACACACAGTTTGATGATGAGAGTTCAGCTTCTCGATGTGTCTGTGTCACTGGACATTTCAAAGAAACCTGTGTACTTAATATAATTTCAATGCGAATCTGCGTGGCCCAATGTGTGAAAGATTTGATGTTTGAAATATCTGTGCAACTCATCTGATGGTTTTCATACGGTTTCTGTCGACCCAATGCCATCTTATATAATGCTTGGTCAGAATGTGACAATGGCCAACACATGGGCACAATGTACCGCGACTGCGAGGCGGGCGTTTTCAAATACTCAGATATAACTGCTTACACGCACACACACGCAGACACACACATACACACACACACGCATACGCACACACACTCACACAGACACAAATACACGCACACAGACGCACACACAAACACACACACACACAAACACTTCACAAACACACATACATACAGATGAGCAAACCTGCATGCACGCGTGAGTACATGCATCCATACGCTCATAATGTTCATGGCATAGTTTGATAATTTGTCTTGAGAAAAAGAATTTAACTTTGTGGGCATTGGGTTTCCTTCCAAGACGAAGAGTGTAGAGAAGTTTTGTCGTTTTAGTTTCAAGATTGCGAATGATGAAGAGAAGTGTGATGTGGTGTGTGTATGTGCGTGTGTATGTGCGTATGTGTATGTGTGTGTGTGTGTGTGTTTGTGGTATTTGTGTGTGCGTATGTGTGCATGATGTGAGGGGAGAAGGAAAACCAGCGGTTGATGGTGGAAGTAGAACGCGATGTGAAAGATGGGTGACGTTGTAAAGAGTAAAGAAGGGCTGGCAGGAATGAAAAGTTTGTAACAATACAGAAGTAAAGTGAAACGGGAGACGGTAAGAGTCCGTTTAACTGAGATTTGAAGATAGTATAATGAACTTGAAAATTACGGTGTATCACTTTTTAGCTGAGGTATAGTATTGCGTGGTTAATATTGAATATCTATTAAATAATAGTATACTCTGCATTTCAAAGTATTCATAAAACGCTGTATAACATAACATTGAATTAAGTATCATGAACATAAAGCAAAAAATAAAGTACGGACAACAAATACACATGAACACTGTCAGACAGGTGAATGCACGAGATTAAGAGCGAAGGAGGGAAAGGAAATGGTAAATGAATCTTTCAGAGAATAGAAATCAATAAAAGAGTAGTGGAGAACTGTAAAGTAAAACACGACAGTGATGAGAGATAGAGAATATTAAAGTAATAGGAGGTTAGTATCTGGAGTAAGGAACTGTATATAGGTGAGTGAGATTGATAGAAATATTCAGCAGTTTAGGGCAGGCTGTAGAGGTGAGAGATGAAGCTGGTTATAAAATATTTAGGCACACAGTCCAACTATGTGCACTACATATACACTGCTCATAATACGTGCAGTGATATGTGCTGTATGTGCACAAAACTGAATGCAACATGTTTAAACATGTAATACATATACAAACATATGTATATATATATATGCGTATATATATATATATATATATATATATATATATATATATATATATATATATATATATATATATAGGTATATATATATATATATATATATATATATATATATATATATATATATATATATAATATATATATATATATATATATATATATATATGTGTGTGTGTGTGTGTGTGTGTATACACATATATATATATGCATATGTTTGTATGTGTATTACATGGTTAAACATGTTGCCTTCAGTTTTGTGCACATACAGCACAAATCACTGCACGCATTATGTGCAGTGTATATGTAGTGCACATAGTTGGACTGTGTGCCTAAATATGCTTAATGGCATTTCGTCTTACTGGTATTACCACTAAAAATGCTTAGTGGTATTTC
Source organism: Octopus bimaculoides (assembly GCF_046866305.1). Lineage (NCBI taxonomy): Eukaryota > Metazoa > Mollusca > Cephalopoda > Octopoda > Octopodidae > Octopus > Octopus bimaculoides. Next base: position 29,241,862 of record NC_142939.1, read on the forward strand.
GTCTGTCTTTATGCTCTGAGTTCAAATTCCACCGAGGTCGACTTTGCCTGTTATCCTTTCGGGGACGATAAATTAAGTGCCAGCTGCGGACTGGGGTCGATCTAATCGACTGATCCCTTCCCCTATAATTTCGGGCTTTGTGCCTGGAGTAGAAAACTGTATATATATATATATTATATATGTCCAAATTGAGGGAATGGATCAGGTAAAAATCCAGGGAACATATGTTACCCAGCTAGTAGCAAATCATCGGAAGTAATAATTACACAAAGCGGAGTACTTCGCTAGCTAAAGATACCTTAGTTAAATGTAGGTTACATTGTCGTTAAGGAATCCCGCCAGAAGAACGGAGTGAAAGAACAAAAGAGAGTAACATATGTATGAAGAAATTGTTGTTGTTGGCACTCCGTCGCTTACGACATCGAGGGTTCCAGTTGATCCGATCAACGGAACAGCCTGCTCGTGAAATTAACGTGCAAGTGGCTGAGCACTCCACAGACACGTGCACTCTTAACGTAGTTCTCGGGGATATTCAGCGTGACACAGAGTATGACAAGGCTGACCCTTTCAATTACAGGCACAACAGAAACAGGAAGAAAGAGTGAGAGAAAGTTGTGGTGGAAGAGTACAGCAGGGTTCGCCACCATCCCCTGCCGGAGCCTCGTGGAGCTTTAGTTGTTTTTCGCTCAATAAACACTCACAACGCCCGGTCTGGGAATCGAAACCGCAATCCTATGACCGCGAGTCCGCTGCCCTAACAACTGGGCCATTGCGCCTCCACATGAAGAAATAAAATGATCGCTAATAGAAAAGACGGAAGAAGCTAAAATATAAGAGTGGGACATTGTCTTCTAGTTGCTAACCGTGAGCTATAAAAATATCCTTTTCACCTTATTGAACTTCGATACGGGAAAGCCTACAACCTTCACCAATAAACTATTTATTGCTCCCGAAAGTTGTTTTTTGTTTTATACCTACCACGGATTACTTGAATTTTACTAACTTCCAACTTCTTGATCTTTGAAACTTACAATTACATATTATATATCTGTCTGAATGTATCTATCTACGCATACATACATACATACATACATACATACATGCATACAGGTAGGCAGACAGACAGACACGCACACATATACATACATATATACATACATATTTTTAACCGGCAGAATACGGTTCGGCCCAAAATTCTCGGCTCTTGAGTCACTTTAAGGTTTAATGTTTGTTCTAATTCTGATAACATTCTATTCTGAATTAGGTTGGCTTGCTTCGAATCTTGTCAGTAAAAACTGTTTTCTAGGGTTATTGTTTTTGTCAGTTAAGGTTCGATGGTTTATAATTAAGGTATTTGTGATATCATGTTTATTGCGCTTCAGATCACTTGTTTAATATCATTCTTGTCAAGTTGTTTTGCTTGTTTAGAATGGGTTTTTTAAATTGCTTCTTATTTGATCCATCACGGTTGTGGTTAGACAGGGTTAGGTGGTTCGATCTCTGTTATTATTGAAAAGTTATTCTGTGCAATTGAAGTATGTGAAGTTTTTTTGCATATACACATATACATGTAGATGTATATATGTATATATTTAAATATAATCATATACATACTTGTGCAAGAATCCATATTTATGTATTTATGCACACATGCATGCGCATACTCATATATCTATAAAAGTATATCGAAGGTTAGCGACTGAAAACAAGGAACTACCTGTGGGATTTTAAATCCTTTTGTTTGTATTAAAATGTCTATATATGTGTATATGGATAAAAACGCATACGAAATCACGCACGCGCATAAACATGCACACACACACACATATATATATATATATATACATGTATGTATATATGTATAAGTATATAAGAATATATACATATATATAGAAATAATATATATATATATGTATACACACACATATATATGTATACCAGTCCGTAAGCAAATACGCATATGCATGCATCCACATATGTGAGTATGCGTGAGTATATAGGAATGTTCCTATATTTGAATATACGCCTTTATACAAATACAAGAACATAAAGGTTTTGCTATAAATACACATACATAAATATATAACTACGCGTCAATGCACAGATACACATAGATATATATATATATATATGCACACGCATGCGCATTCACATGCAGGAAAATTAGCATATATACGCACATGCATAAATATATATGCACCCAAATGTAACTTACATTTGCATTGTTCACAAGTAAACAGAACATTTCAATACACACACATATGCTTTGATGCATGCGTTCACACAAGCGTGCTACTGAGTATATACATGTCTGTGTATGTGTGTATGTATATGCATACGTACATGCATGCATACAGAGAGGGAGAGAGTGAAAGAGAGAAAAGAGAGAAAAAGTGATTGAGAGGGAGAGAGAGGAATATAGTTTTTACAAACAAAACACCGAAAATAATATTTCAATAATAACAGGACACAAATTCACTGAACCATTGCAGAACAGGAAGAAACTCTAGGAAAACATTTTTCGCGACAATGAAAGCACCTTGATAAACAATGCATGAAAGAAGCGAACCGGAGCGAGAGATTCAGGTTATCAGAAAAAAGAAAACCATCCATTTTCCTACTTATGATGTCGCTTGCTTGTTCCGCTTGAATCAGAGTATGTAATGTTTGACTGGCCCAGTGATTTAAAGCTCCTAATTTCCCTTACAGGACAATAGAATATTAAATATAAAAGCTGTTGATTAAGTGTTAAGTGTAGTATTTTAACTAGTGGGTGTGAGTTTAATTTATAACTCAATGAAGCAATATATAATAATGCTTCAAGCCGAAAGAGAAGGTTAAATCTCATGCAGGATAATTAATACGAAAGTGAGAAGTCTACATCGTAAATAAATAAATGATTCGGTTCAAAAAGTCGGCAACATTACCTAATACATTGGGCCGCCCGAAGAATGTATAACGGTGGAAACGCTGTATAAAAATCATGATGATGTTATTTCGAATGTGTCTGTATATAGTAATGACAATTTTTACAGGGTATATGTGTATCACACACTCACTCACAAACATATATTTTTATTCAAAATGGAGACGAACACCATTTATCCGTGTGATCGGTTTGAAAATTTGTTAAGTTATTAAGATATTTCTTTATTCTTAACATGAAGCCAATGGTAGCCTTAATATACAAATAAAGAAATTCTATCCACCAATACAGTGTTGAGCACTCATTTTCATTGTTCGACATTTACACGTATATATACATATTATAAAGTTGTAAACAAACTCGAAGACTGTAACTTATAGACAAGAGCAACACACAAAGGTCCTTCCTTTTTAATAATAACTATAATTATATACTATTTATATAATGATATATACTCAATTTAATCTGACTAAATCTAAACGATTGACAGAAAAAAAAGATGAACCGAACCACTGGGATTTGAACACGATATCAATACTGACATGACTCCCTTACAAATATATAAATACACATAATAGGCTAAAATTGTCTATGTATTACAGTTACCTGTAATTGCTGGGTGGGTTATGTGGCTGAATTGGGTGCATACGGGGTCATGCTAAGCATTGATGTCGTGTTAAATTCCCAGTATTTTGGCCCTTTGTTTTTTTTTCAGTCAGTTTTTTTTATGCTTAATCGCTTTAAATGGAGCATATATTATTATATAAATAATATATAATCATAGTTATTTTACATATATGTGTGTGTGCGTGTGTGTGTGTGTGTGTGTGTGTATGCATTTATGTCTATATCTATCTATATAATTTACTGTTCCGTTAAGGTAAGTACAATAAAAAAAGCACGACATCCAGACACATTATAAAGATACGAGCTACTAATGGTTTTTACTTTACAGGCAAAACCTGCCTAGGTCCCTGTCTCTAAAACACGAAACTGTTAGTAGCAAGTATCTTTATATTGTATACATTAAATGATGTATGCATGTAAATATATATGTATATATATATTATATAAATGTGTGTGTATATTTATTCTTGGAACTATAAGTAATAACGTATAAATAAATCTGGGTTGAAATGCTTTCGAGTAGAACATGTCGAAGGATGCCCTTGATCCATTATATCAATACTATTTGTATGTGTGTGTATGTGAGCAGGGAAGGTGGAGCTATTAGTGATAGAGTCATACGTTTCAGTTTTATTACAAGTTTGCTGCAGCCTAACTTCGATTCCTGTCGCGTTCCACTTCACATGTTCTTCTTATCGGGATCGAAAAAAAAAAAAAAAAAACCCAGTTTTCGTACCGAAAAGTGAAAAAACAGAATTATCAAAGCGTGAGACTAGATACCCGGAGTTATACATTTTTGCTCTGGTGGCAACAATCACGACGTCATTGGAATCGTGCTGTATCACCATTACCTTACAGGTGGCAAAAATCGGTGACCTGAAGACGTTGACTTCCGTGTATGGGTAAGCTTCCTTTGCAATCACGTGGTTTCGATTAAATACTACTTCACAACACCTTGTGGATGTATCTTCCACTATAGCCCCGGGCCAACTAGTGGCTTGTAACCTCCTCAACTACGACAAACTATCTGCATGATCTGTTTGCGAGATTTGGCGTCCCAGACACAATCGTATCTGACAATGAGACGCAAATTGTCTTTTGAGTTTAAAAGGTTTTATAAAAAGTTCGCTGTAGAACATATAACTACGACATCATACCATCCCAGATCTAACGGACAAGCAGAACGCTTTGTCGATACGTTCAATTGAGTCAAAGAAAGTCAAATAAAGTCACGGATGAGGTAGCTCTAGAACAATTCTTAAGAGTATACCATGTGACATTATATTCAAACATACCAGCAGGTAAGTCACTAGCGGAGGTGATGTTTGCGGAGAAAATACAATCACTCTTCGGCAAAGAAAAAAAAAATTGCCATGGATAATACAGCAAGATATTTCACGTATTTGTCAGGACATATAAGAACGGAAAACAAAGTTGGGAAGATGGTGTAATTACCAAGCGCATAGAAAAATGCTATATTTGGTAAAAATGCTATATTCACCTATGGGTAAATCCTGTGTTCGTTTCGCTGGATTTACCCATAGGATAAAATACATTAAAATTGCTTACCTGAAGTAATCGTTGCTGTTCTTTTACTACTCGATACGGCTAGCCATAACTTGAATTACAGGCGTGTACTCTAACGGTACCCACCTGGATACTTTATCCATATCTATCTATCTATCTATCTATCTATCTATCTATCTATCTATCTATCTATCTATCTATCTATCTATCTATCTGTCTGTCTGTCTGTCTGTCTGTCTATCTATCTATCTATCTATCTATCTATCTATCTATCTATCTAACTACTGAGACGTAAAGAAACCAACACCGACTGGCAAGCGAGTGGGGGGCATAGATAAAAACACACGCAGACACACATACATTCACATATATATATTTACGATGGGCATCCACCAAGTTTCCGTCTACCAGATTCTCTCCAAAGGCTTTAGTCAACTTCAAGTCTATAATAGGAGATATCTGTCCACAGTGCCGCAGAGTGGGAGTGAAACCAAATTACATGGTTGCAAAGCGAGCTTCTTCACGACACAGCCATGTCTACGCCTACACACACACACACAAGCACACACACGCACGCATACATGCACGAATGCACGCACACACACGCGCACACACAACACACACACACACACACACACACACACACACACACACATATATATATATATATAGCGCGCAAACTTACACACACATACTGGCTCCAATACTCAATTTTGCACTGGTTTATTAATACATAAAATAAACACATTTACACGAATACATTACAGTGGTCCATCTTTATTTTGTCAAGGAATGCTGATTTAGCCAGAACCTGCTTCCAACAATTCAGATAATGGATCAAGTTGAGATTCATAGACATGTATTAAAGAAGCATAATATATAAATACTAAGAGAAAATTTTCCTCGTCTATTTTTTGTTTGTTTCTGTAAAAACATAAAAAATAAAAAATAATGTGCGTATTAGTGTTGACTTATGAAGTCTTGGGATTATATAATAGCAATCATAAGGTTTCTGCCAGAAGCTAAAAGGTACAAAGAAACGTACAATTGAGCATGAAAAAGAACAAAGTGGATACAAATTGATTTTAGCAACTCTAGGACTTCGGGATTGCGCTTTGTTGATGCTCATTGTAAATGAAAGGGAAACCTGACTCTGAAGTCATTTAAAATTGAAGGACATATTTGTCGAGATCAAAAGAAAATTTGTAATGAAAATGTTTTCTTCTTTGGCATGTCAAAACCTTTCCTTCTATGACGTGTGAAAGCATACGTTAACATATATTCGTCAGGTGTTCTTGTTTTGTTGACATGAGCAAGTTTTTGACTTGCCTTCACTAAGGTAAAGCATTAAGCTCATCTACGTGTGTGGGGTTACCTCCTTCAACATGCCTCCGATATAGGATGTCTTCTGAAGAGGATTTGACAGTCATTTCTCACTCGGTCGATGTACCACATATATAACCCACTATCGATTTTGCGTATTAATTTAGTAAAAATGTGACATTGTCTAATAAAAAAAAAATATTTATTGATGTTGAGGGATCAATCATTGACTGAGCAGCTGGAGAATCACTAAAGTTATCATTGTTATTCTGCTTGCTGTATGGCTCCATGTTAGCATAGAAGAATTTTGGCAAATTCAACTGCGAGACATAGTTGAATATATCTTGTGAACTGCTGCATGAGTGTTCAGTGGATCTAACAACTTGCACTTCTATAAAATAAACTACATTTTCTCGATGAACAGCTCAATGTATCACGCTTGGGTGGGGCTCATTGATACAGAATTTCATATTTCTTTACGTTCCTTCATTAGTATTAATGCCTCTTCTTGTAAGCTGAATCATAGAGAATGCTTGTGTCTGAATCATGAACGTTAAAACGGATTGATCCTTTCTTTTGTTAACATAAATGCAAATCTTTTGTTCATGTGTTTGAAATCGCAACTAATAGATTTAACTGAATTGCAAAATTCAGTATTCATGTGTGCTTTAAAATTCCTCAAAACCTGGTGAATTTGAAAGTATCCATTGATTGTCTATTTCAATAGTGGAATTTCGTTGTTTGATTATGGCTGCAAATCTTCCGTTGTTTGGTTTCCTTTTTTTATAAGTGGATATTCATAGTGATCAGTTTGCTTCTTGGCTAGGAAATGATTCTTTTCATGCATTGGGATTATTTGTTTAGGTGTCCACGTCAGCAACGAATACACTATTTATTCATAGTGTCATGGAAGACAGTAACAGAGTCTTTAACTGAAATTTCATTAGAAAGGGTATCGTCCCTATCTTTTGTTCCATCCAAAGCATGAATTAAGTCACCTTTTAGAGTATATGAAACTGAAATTTTTAGAAGAGAGCCCTTTCAAAAATTGTTCTTTAAAGTTAATCATATTTTGACAGAAAACACCTGTGACACTACCAAGCCAATTTGAGGCTGTTAGCTTAGAAAATAATGGCCACATGGCAAGTCGACCAATTTTCGCCAGATAGTCAGCTTTGATGAAAACTACTCTAAGATCAGTATAATTTTCAGCTCCCAACTGTTTCAGTTTGATGAAGGTAAGATTTCTGATTCGAATCAATTTACCGAAACAAATTTTACATCCAATCCTTGGACACTAAAGTTCTATCCTACTCCGCCTTTCCAAAATAGTAAAAAATATTATAGTAAATAATAGGAACGTTGTGCTTTTGAAAATCTGATAAGAGATTGGTTATCTTTTTTTGACAATTATATATCTTCTTTGGAATTCCTACCTAACAATTAAAATGACAATCTAATTGCAAATAGCAGTATTAAAATGACGCACATATTCATTAGAAGACACCTTATCTGTCGGGATGATTCCATATTAGTTATATTCACATTTTTTCTGAGCAGTTTTGACGCTTCTTACATAGAACCAGAGTAGATGCCTCATTCTCTGAATATTTACGAGGGTGAGTCAAAAAGTAATGCCATTTTGTTTAGGACAGGTATAATTACCAACACAGGAACATGTATCATACATCAAAATGAAGCTGGTCCTCTGTGGATCACATCCCCACCTCTCAACATAGTCACCGTTTCTCTCAGTAGCAATGTTTCACCTTCGAATGAGAGCATGTACCCCTGCCCCGTAAAATTCTGTTGACTGTTCTTTGAGCCACTTCTTCACTACAGTTTTCACTTCCTCGTCACTGGAATAATGTTTGCCTCTCAATCCCTCTTCCATGGGGCCGAAGAGATGATAGTCCAGTGAAGATGATAGTCCAATGACGAAGAAGTGAAAGCTGTAGTGAAGAAGTGGCTCAAAGGACAGTCAACAGAATTTTACGGGACAAGGGATACATGCTCTCATTCGAAGGTGGAACATTGCTACGGAGAAAAATGGTGACTATGTTGAGAAGTAGGGATATGATCCACAGAGGACCAGCTTCATTTTGATGTATGATACATGATCCTGTGTTGGTAATTATACCTGTCCTAAACAAAATGGCATTACTTTTTGACTCACCCTTGTAAGACAACTTTCTCTGAAAGCTCTGGAACATCACAATCAACATTACCTTCTCTGTTCTTGGTCATCATCTGTGATGTATATCAAAAGGTATTACAAACAAATATTTGGACAGGAAAGAAGACAACTTGTTTGATAAATATACTCATTTATTTTGATTATAAGCATTTATCTTCTTTCCTTACTTTCAATAACACCACGATGAGTTATCTGAAAACAAGAGATATTATTTTCTAGTTTTAAAAGTAATTTATTTGATTCTGCTGCATTTTCTTTCGACAATGGTACAGAGACACTCATATTAGGTCGTAATATTACACCTCCATCTAATAAGGCGTCGAGCTGGCAGAATCATTAGCACACCGGACAAAATGGCTAGCGGCATTTCGTCCGATTCCGCCAAGGTCGACTTTTCCTTTCATCCTTTCGGGGTCAATAAAACGAAGAACCAGTCGAGCACTGGGATCGATGTAATCGACTTACCCACGTCCCCGAAATTGCTGGCTTTGAGCCAAAATTCGAAACCAATTTTGCTACCTCATTTGAACAGTGCACACTTAAATCTCCTTTAACCTCACTCCAAAGGCGTACGTGTTAAAGACATTTCATTAAGACAGCTCGTGTCTTAATTGATGCAATGTTCTTAACTGTTGAATCATCTTGACAAAACCACCGTTATGCTGGTCATTACAAGTAATAATCTCTTCAGAATAGAGGACCTACACATGCCATGGACACTGTTCTTCCTTCCAGATTAACTTTGTAAAAATATTTTAATGACTACACTTAGTAGTATACAGCACAGGCAAAAATTATACGTTGAGGAAAAGGGCTGTAAAAACACCGGCCGCGAAATTGTAGACGATGAAGCTATAGCTTTTGGTAAATAGTACATACCTCTCTCTATTTTAATATTCCATTGGTGGTTAAGTGTCTCCTTTATGGACTCAATACAACACCACTGAGAAAACGTGAACCGCAACGAAAATCATAAATCGATCGGCGTTCTGTCATATCTGATTGAGCTCAGCGAACCACGATACACAAAACTAAATACCATAAATCCATTTAGATTAAGTTGCCCGTAACAAACTCTTTACTCTACAAATCATTATAGGAACTCTCCTAGATTGCTGCTCCATGATTACATTTTATAAATCTGTTTATTCATTATAGTTTTAGTTACGTCTATTTGTTAGTTCATTTTGTTTCTTTGTGTTTGTCTTAAACTATTTCCACTGATTGCTGATTGAGATTTCTGACAGTAAATCAACATAGACATAAATTAGAAGATTAGCAGATTAGAAGATTTGCAGATTAAGAGATTATTTGATAACAATTAGCATGAAGGGATTGTTCTAAAGCATGAATGTTCAGTTGAAAATGCAAATCTCTCATTTGGAGTTTGCAGTTTGAAATGCATTATTATGTGTACTTAAATGTACTCATCCCACAAAAACATAAAGCAAACACACACACAGACACACAGATACAACACAATACATTACATTCATATCACATATACCTACATACGTATACGTCATGTATATATGTATATACGTGGATGTGTGTGCTTGTATATATATATATATATATATATATATATACACCCACATATACGCATATACATACATATATATGTGTGTGTATGTGTATATGCGCATGTGTTTGTGTAAAATAATACTGGAATACGGCATAGCAAACCCATGCATGCACGCATTCATATTCTCCAGTTCACATCAGGATATCTGAACATTCGCACAGAAAAACAATTAGATTATAACGATTTCGTCAAACTATTCGTCCATTATTTTTTTCTCAGTTTCTATCTCTAAATTTTGCATGCGGCAGGAAATGTGTGGGTGAATACTTTGCCCTAAGTGGGGACGTTGGCAGTGAAGTAGTTACTAGTGATAATATCGGTGGGAGTGTTAAAAGTTGTAGACGTGGTGTTTGTACGTATGTACTTAAGCATATTTCTATATACGTATGCTCTTATGCATATATGTATGTATGTATGTATGTATACGTATATATGCTTGTGTGTATGTGTGTGTGTGTGTACTTGCATGCAAGTATGTAGTTATGATTTGTAAGTGTAGATGCATCTTCAATCTATATGTGTGATGCGTGTGAGAGGAACTTCAATATTTTTTGTACGTTAGTTTAACTTTCCGGTAGAACATAGCGTAACCACACTTCTCTATCCATTACATACACTCTTTGCTATTTCTATGTTCATCTATTTCACTGTTCATATAATCATTTCGATATTTCCTCTCTAGTCAATGATCAAAATAATAATAATAATAATAATAACAATAACAATAATAATAATAATAATAATAATAATAATAATAATAATAATAATAATAATAATAATAATAATACCGTTTGAAAGTTGTTCACATCACTGCTTATGAAGCAAATATGAATAGTTTGGCAAACATCTAGGCAAATGTCCTAACTAGCCATTCATGTAAATAGTCATATGTAGTCTAACAGTTGTTGTTGTTGGTGGTGGTGATGGAGCGGCTCTGGTAGTGGAAGAGAATATGTTTCTGAATGCACTTGTCACAAAGGTAGGGGCTGCAGAGTAGGTGCTTGTTGCAGTGGTGTTGGTGGAAGTCGAAGTATGAAACGATGTCCATGATAGCAGCAGAGATTCTGCTTTTCGTAGGGAAAGGGAGAGAGAAGAGAGGTGTTTATGTGTGTGTTTGCATTTGTATGTGCTTATCTGTATGGGTGTATGTGTGTGTATGTATATATATATGCCTATCTATCTATCTATCTATCTATCTATCTATCTATCTATCTATCTATCTATCTATCTGTCTGTCTGTCTGTCTGTCTGTCTTTTTCACTTTCTGTCTCTGTGTCTCTGTATATATATATGTGTATATATGTGTGTATATATATATATATATATATATATATATATATATATATATATATATATATATATATATATATATATATATATATATATATATTTATATATGTGTATATATATATATATATATATATATGTGTATATATATATATATATATATATATATATATATATATATATACACACATATATATATATATACATACACACACATATATATACACACACATATGTATACACATAGATGCACACACACGCACTGTCAAAAACCTAAAGGCTCATTCGGCATGAATTTTTTCTAGTTTTCAAGGATTTAAAACCCCGAGAGTTTCAGAATTTCCTTTAAATGGAACACCAGTCTGTTGCAAGGGGAACCCTCTACATCTGCTAGAAATTGAACTCCTATCTATTTGATCATGATCCAAACACAATACCTCTTTGGTTACGAGCCTTCACATATATATATTGAATATTCAATCCGTTCCAATTCTTCAAGTGCTGTTCCTTGGTTCATAAGCGACATAAGATTCATTACCTTATAGAAGCAGGTCTTTTGGTGAAGAATAAGGTAGAGTGACAAAGCCTTTGAATTAGTTTGTAAGAGTCTGCAAAGATTATATTGCCATAACGTCATGTTTTTGAAGGCTACCACCGTGTGACTTGTGATCTTTGGTGATACCAGCGAATTGTCAGCCTCTAATCAATAAATACACCCATGCTTATATTCCTGCAAACATAGATATTATTTGCAGACGTCAGACAACACCTTAACTAGATACCAAGCTAGAGCGAAAAAGACTCATTTTAAACAGATTTTCAATATATGTTTTTAAAAAATATATTGTATATTGCGAAATTCTTTAGAAACAACCGTGTTAAAATCTGAAGTTCTTAAATTTACATCTACAGTCTCCGCAGCCCACTTGAAATTTTGAATAATGAGCGAAAAGTCAATTTATGTTTGCTACTCCTCATTTTGTTTCTTACATTCATCGTTATGAATCAATATTCTTTTGTAAAATGCATTAAAAACAAGAGTTTTAAAATCTCAAGCTCTAAATTTTTTATCTTTAGGCTTCTCAGCGCTCTTGAAATTTCGAAATTATGTGAGATAAGTAGACTTTTCGACTTCGTTTTCTTTATAATCTTTAATACTCGGTCAACAAATATATATGTGTTGTATGAATACTAAATTAGACACATATTAAAATGAATTAAACAAATTGTCAAGATTGTAGCAGAAAAGATAATTCTTCTTTGGCAAAAGACATCCATTCCTTGTGTTACGATTGAGTCAGTTAAACCAAAAATTTTAATCTTTCCTTCGCTGACGTAGAAGGGCGACTGTGATCTGTCCGATTCTCCCTAATCAACCTTTGAACTTTCTGTTTAGATACTGCTTGATCAATTCCGCCAATGATCATTTTTAGATTTCGCCTTTGATCCTGCAAAAAATATTTTTGTGGTACTTTTCTGTCTCTATTACAACTGCACTTTTTAAAGGAGTTGCATTTGTAACAGGAAATTTGAAATAAATCTTTTGCTAAATTGTTTTTAAACATATTACACTTTGTTTGAAACGATGGCACATTTTTTCTATTTTTCACAGATTTTGGTAATGCTTGGTACTTTAGGTAAAAATTTAAGATTTTCGGTTTAACTGACTTAATCGTAACATAAGGGATGTATCCCTTTTAGCAAAGAAGACTTATCTTTTCTGCCATAACCATGACAATTTGTTTAATTGAAGGATCTTTCTTAACTCCATTCTTTTCTTTTTCTCGTGCAAATAAAACACATTTTAGTACGTCCTAATAAACTGGCAAACCTCGCTCGCTAAGATCCCAAGGAGTACCAAATATTGGGCATTCAATATGATGACGCGCTATTGGCTGATGAGTTATGACTAAACGTAAACAACACTAAATTTAACACGATCATTAATTTTAATACAAAGTCAAGGTACAAAACAGAAAACTTCACACACGACGTATGTCCACACACGACGTATGTCCACACACGATGTATGTCCACACACGACGTATGTCCATACACAACGAACGTTGCAGCGGCACTGGAGAGAAGTTCACATTCCCATTCTCTTTATAGTCAATGCGGAAACACAAGGTATTAGTCAATTGTATTAAAACTTACTACGCGACTTTTGAAGGATATTATATTTACTGTTACACATTTCGCTATGTAGAAATATGTATTTGGTACGGTACGACTTACAATCTATAAAAAACAAAATTCGACCAAAAATATCGATTAACGATTAAAAATTTTTTCGATTGCACTGCGGAACCTGGAAAAATATTTAACCGCAAAGTTCTTTATACATCTTTCTTTTAACCCTAATTCGCAACGAAATCTCGTATAGAGTAAAGTATTTACTCCTCCAAATAGCTAAAACCCTACCAAAAATGTCAACCACAGATACGATTCAGGTCTTAGCGTATTCATTGAATGCAAGCGGAACTTTCGACAGGGGCTGCTTGCAGTCTATGTCGACCTCCAAAAGATGTTTGACTCGGTGGACGGAGATGTACATTGGGGTATTCTGGAGGTGGGAGTTATACCTACCCTATTGTTTGGACTGACGAGGGCATTGTACACGGGAACAAAACCCCACAATGCAATCAAATTATTATCATAAAAACTGGCAAGAAGTTTACAAGTAGACGCACAAACAGAATACCAAGCAAGACGATAACCACACATCACACTGATTTTGCGTCTACTAAATTCACTCACAAGATACTGGTCAGCCTAGGGCTATACTCGAAGATATTTGCTCAAGGTGCCGCGCAGTAGGGCTGAACCCGAAACCACCTGGTTGCAAAATGAGCTTCTAAACCACATTTCAGGCTAACACTTACACTTACACTTACACACACACACACACACACACACACAAACACCTACATGTATGCGTATGTAAATACATACATACATACATACATATATATATATATATATATATATATATATATATATATATATATATTAAAAATAGACTGTAGATCTTACATCATGTACTGTATAAATTTTTCTTCTTTCGTCGACAAACTGTAACATTAGAATGTATACACACACACACACACACACACACACACACACACACACACACACACACACACACACACACAGAGCAAATACAGCAAAACATCTCCTTGGCAAATCCTGAAATGCAGGTTAGTCAACCTATCGAAAAGCAAATTTGGTATAGTGACCCTTCCCCCACACAAAAATCAACAAAAAAACCTAGGTATGAATTGGTTTGAGTTTATACTATGTGATAATTGTAGATTTCTATGAGACAGTCGGAAAATCCTTCCTAATAAAACCACTGGAGTTTGCAAGACGGCAATTAGCAGGGAAACATAATAATAATTTCAAGAAAACTTTAGCTTTTTCACTGAGGGTAAAGTATTAAAAAACAAAGAAACAAAAAAAAAAAATCAAAAACAAAATACAAAACAATATCAAAATAAAGAAAAAAACAGCTTTTCGAGATGAAACCAGGATGTTACAGGAGAGCTGAGAGCTGGGAACTATTAGGATTAAATATGTAGTAAAAGCTAAACTAAGCAACATGTTCAACCGAAATGCCAAACAACTTTACAAAGAAAATGGCATTAAAATACTCAAGATAAGAACGAACACAAACGAGACAAATTTAAAAAGATAAATAATAAAAATCAAACTAAGAAAAAACAAAGTGATGCATTCAAATGGTTCAACCTTAAAATAACCATCCGCAACAATCTGCCTAAAGCAAATTTCCTAGAGAGAATACTAAAGCTAAACACAGGAAAAATATTCGTGCAGAAACCGAATGAAGTGCAGTTTTATATAAACAAGAATTCCAACAACGCTCATTCAGTAACAAAGATGTTAGCAAAATACACTGGAGAAAATCAACAATGTTCTTCTACGCTGAGATGAGATGTAGAAATAAGTGGATGCAAAGACAAATGAGAATATGTCTAGTTACACAAACGAACTATTAGCGAAAAACAGCGGAATAAACGTATCCTAGTTCAATCCGACATTCGCCTTAAACAATGCCAACCTACTCTCTACTATTTATTATCAAACACTTCTTAGTCAGCCAGTGGTACTCCAAATTATTCAAAAGAAACAGACAAAAGTTAGCTAAAACTTTCAAACCCATCATCCACACCATAAACAATATCTAGTGTAAAACACATGTAACTGTAATGGATCTTTTCACCAGAGAGCAAAAAAAAAAAAAAAAAAAAAAAAGCATGTTCATCAAACTACATTCGTGACTTAAGAATGTTATATAAAATCATAAACCTGATAATAATAGACAATGGCAAACCTTAGATAAATGTTTCCGGAATATGGTTGCTGTATACCGCAGAAATATATATTATAATTACATTATAAATAGGATTGCTTCCAATGTTTACTTTGCAAATATTGGAATAAATTCATTAAAACAATCTCGTTCAAACGGCAAACCGAGAGAACATTCGATGATGTACAAGCAGAAGAAACAGTGGTTAAGTTACAACAATGACTTTAAATTTTGGTACAAGGCCAGCAATTTTGAAGGAGGTTGTAAGTCAATTATATCGACCTCATTGCTCAACTCATTATCGACGTCGAAAGGATAAAAGTTAAAGTCGAGTTCGGCAGAATTTGAACTCAGAATCTGGAGACAAACGAAACAGCGCTAAGCATTATGCAAACGCCAACGCTAAGAAAAGGACAGAACGAATTAACCTTCGGGGAAACTAAATTGGAGACATAAATATCGGTAACCTATTATTACAAATTATGTAAAAAAAATATTTTCAGTAAATTCTGATATGAGATAATTTACGAAAATCGCAGAACGACCACAATAGCAATACAGGATATAAATGGCGTAATTAAGAAAAAGATGCAGGATAGCAGTGAACTACTCAAGGGATAAGCGATAAACACATAAACAAACAATACAAGATGTATCTTAGAAAAACAGGATGTGATTATGCAACAGAAAAACAAAGACAGAAAGACG
>NC_142939.1:29260874-29265874 GCF_046866305.1 Octopus bimaculoides
AATTGCTGAAAACGAATTGCCGCGCTGCTCGTGTGGAACGTAGCAGTTGATGGCTCTTTAGCCAATAGCCAATCACAGCGAGCTGAACACCGACCTAATGGTTGCAAGCAACGTAATAACAGAAAGAATGAGAGCAAATTTATACATACACATGTGCTCAAGCTCACACACACGAATACACATGCACCCACATATATTCTTGAATATAAATACACAGAGACTGATATATCGACCTAGTACGTATATGTAAGTATACAGTTGTAAAAATCGTTTCTGCTTTCTTTTCTTTTTCTCTTTCGTCTTCATTTAGTGTTGCACTCTCTCTCTCTCTCTATCTATCTGTCTATCTCTCTCTGTGTTACTGTGTCTCTCTGTCTCCAAACACGCGTCTGTATACAGACATATATAGAGAGGGCAGGGGATAACGAAATAATGATTAAAATGCGCTATGGGAAAAACAGAAAAAGGAGACACTCACGCACATATTACCGAACGCATGCACACTTATATAGTTACCTGTATGTATGTATGTATGTCTGTATGTATGTACGTATGTATGTATATATGAGCATTTATACCAACACTCGTATCACCGCGCATGTATGTATGTACGTAAATATGTATGTGTGCGTGTGCATGTATATGTATAATCGTTAGAGAGGAAGAAGAGCAAAACTTGAATAAAATACCTTTTTATAGTTGTTGGACGTGATTATTATGGAATGTGAGATGAATAGTAAAGATAAAGAGATATTTGGCAACAAGCTTTTCGATTCTCATGAATAAATGGAAACAGCTGGTTTACTAGACTAAAATACTAGCAGCATTTAACATACAACTGTTGAAGCGACATCACAGTCGAATGGACAAGATAGCGAAGATCAGTAGACTGAAATACTAGGAGTTTTTAACCAACACCTGTTAGAACAAGACTATTGTCAAGTGAGCATCCCATGTATGGGATAAAATTATGCATAACAGAATGTAAAGTTCGCGGACCATGATTAAAGGTAAATTCTGCTGTGCTGGTCTGAGCCTTTCTGTGAAGAAATTCTTGATGACATGCCATAGAAATGACTTTAATTGAAGAATTTTTTCTGCAATGAATTGTATATTCTTTGAAGAAAGATTTCCATCCAAAGCGTCTAGATTAATTTCTTCTCAAGATATACAAAGATATTTCATTGTATATTTTCTCGTATAAATCCTTACTTTTCTTCGAGATGTAATTAATTTTCTTATATTCTCTTCTTTGAATTAGTGGCAAGGACTTGGATGGGAATGATTATTTTCCATGTGAGGGTTATATGCGATTAAATCGATTCTCTTATATGATTAATACTTTTTTTGTTGTCAAGAAAGATTTCATGCCAGATCGATCTTCATGCCTGACCTATGCTGAAAAGCATTTCAGCTGTGACTATCCCATTACTTCACAGATATATATATATAGATAGGGCTTCAGTAACCATTGTGTCTTTTCTCATGGTGGCGTGATATTTCTGACAAATTGGCTCCCATTTAATGCATGTCAGTTGTGCACATAGAGGCTTCTTCGTCAGCTCAACTTTTATTACCGAAAGAAAAATTTGACCTCAGTGGGATTTGGATTTAGAATGCAAATTAACTTCACTGAATACCGTAATTAATAGTCTTCGACACTCTATACATTCTGCTATGTACTGTATAGTATTGATTTCTAATACAAACAGGGCTTATGAAATTGTGGGAGAATATAGCCAGTTTCATGGATATCATTACGTAACGGTAACTTAATTTTATTGATCGACAAATGCTGAAAGGTAAACTCGATCGCAGAAGAATCTGAAAATGAAGAAACTAACTCTTGTAAGATATGCAATTTGATGCACTTCTGGTTCTGTCGCCGCTCATCCAATAATAATGAGGACTTTAAATTTAGGCACGTGAATGCTATTTATTTTATCTACTCTCATCCCCAAAAGAAGAAAGATTGCATTGATTTCGATCGGATTTGAATTCGTAATGAAAAGGACTTCTGCAGTAAATCTAGCGAATCAATCATATACCACTCTAATAATAAATAGTTGTTTTTAACACAAGCCGAAAGCCGTAGACAGAGTGAGAACCATCAACTAAAAGAGTTAAAGCAGAATTTCTCTCTTCTCCTTTATCTTCTACGAAGTTTTACTGCGTATGAAATTCCTTTTATTACTCTTTCACCAACTTTCATCCTATTTCTTCTTTCCTGTCATACAACATAACGAGACCTACTATAACAAAGAGAAATATTTGTCCCTTCTCTCTCTACCAAAAGAAGGCAGTGAGGAGATCTTTACAATGGACCCAGCTAAAAGCTAGATCTATCCTAAGCACAATACGAATCGTTTGACAAAGCCCATAGATAAGGAATCCGTAGACGGCGCACGAGTGCGTGGAGAACATTTTAGTCGTTCTCATTGCATGCCGCACATATCTGCATTCAGTCCTCGATAGAAAACAGTAGCGTTTGCAGTTTCTGGGGCTTTGCTGACAGCCCAACATTTCGTGCACTGCTTTCCTTTCAACATATTTCTCAGTGGGAATGACAATCCTAGCTGCCACCACATCCTGGTTGCAATCCAGTCTAAAGAATAGACTTGTCTGTTCATGTGTCAGAATGTGAAACGTTTTGTAAGATAACGTCATATTCGTCCATTTGATACTGATAAACTAGACTTGACTCTGCATGCATACATACACATACACACATGCATAAACCCAAGTGATTTGCATGTAGAGTCAATGGCCTACTTCAAGTGAGATGTTCCAAAGTAAGAGCTCAAAAACTAAAACAGATGGAGAGAAGGTGCACCGTTGAATCAAATACGTTGCTAAGCTCTTCCCGTAAGTGGTCAATCACTTTAACAAATGAATCGATGTCTGTGTTAGATCTAGTACGATACATCACCACCTATTTAGAGCCCGAACTGAACCATTGCAATATCAACTCATAAGCTCAACTAACTTAACACTAAAATTTAAAATTGATTCCTATATCGATACTTTGGCTAATGAGTATTCAAAACATACACCAATTCTGAATTGGCTGTGAATCTCGGTTACATAGTCGTGAATACTGCAGACATGACCAATTTCTTACAACAGAAATGTAAAATTTACATTATTGCACTTAAAATAACGAAGAAAAAACTCCAGAAGCAGTAAATCCTCAAAGGGAATTGGTGATGGATTATCCCAAAACCTTAAAAAGCACACCAAAGCAGCATTCATAGTAGGTCAAAGTAATTATTTAGGGTTACTTGTAGCTGGCAGTGCGCCATATATCCAGTTGAAGAAATACCGTGAAACTGATGAATAAATTATCCAAAGCTTCGAAAGAGCTCCTATTGAATATTCAGGTGTTGGTTTTCAATAACTTAAGCATTTTGTATATTTTTAGTTATAGCATCGTTATAATATTTCGTTTTATGCAGCATGTATATATATATATATATATATATATATATATATATATATATATATATAGTTTTATATTTTGAATAAAAGTATTCTTCAGTTCCATTTCAATACATTTCACCTCCATGACTCCACTTTTTAGACTAAACAATCTGAAGATGTACACGCATATACATATATGGGAAAGCTAAATAATGAAGGGAGGGAACGCTAAATTTTGAAAATGCCATTAAGGAAATATACTTCATAGAGGGAGAGATTAAGAAAAGATATAAATAGGTAAAGAGGGGAAGGAGAAAAGTAAAGAGAGAGAGAGAGAGAGAGAGGAAATAGGAACGGGCAAAATTGGATAGATAAAAGATGGGAAAAAAGATGAAGGGAGGAATAAAGTTTATGGGAAGTAAGAATAAAGAAAAAATAATTTGCAGAAATTATTAGATAAGGGGTAGATACTATTTTTAAAAGAAGCGAAAGAGTGTTTTTTTCCAATGTGAACACCTGTAAACTCGCTCCGTAAACGTGTTCACCAATTTATATTTGGAAACAAGGAAAGAAAATGCTCTTCTGTACAGAGAGGAAAGAACGATTTCCATTTGTCATAGGGGAATGATCTTGATAAAATTTTCCAATCTGATTGTATTTGAAGTTAGAAAAGTGATTCGCGAGTCTGGATTTTAAATCCGTAGAAGATAATCCAATATAAAAAGATTCCTTGTTTTCAGAGGTAACTTTGCATTGGTACAGGGCATTTTTAATACGGCAATTTCCATTTATGACACTGGTTTTATTTGGACCACAGTTGCAAAGCCTAATATCATTGATATTATTATGAAGTATATTTCCTTAACGGCATTTTAATATTTTAGCGTTCCCTTCAATACTTAGTTTTATATATATGTATATGCGTGTATGTCTGTATTTGTTCCTGTATGTATGTGTACTATGTATGCATACAGATGTGTGTATGTGTTTATGTGTGTGTCTGTGTATGTAAGTATGTGTTTGGGCGTATATGTTTTGTGCATTGTATGCTCTTGTGCGTGTACGTTTACGTGTGTTTGTGTGTAAGTACGTGGTCGTACACGTCTATAAACATACGCTCAAATATATGTGTGTGTTGTGAGTAAATATTTGTGTGTATGTGTATGTATGCATGTGTATATTTATGTGTACTTATGTGTAGATGTGCATATATGTAGATGTATATGTGTGTGTATATGTATATATATATACATATATGCGTGTATATGTGCGTGCGTGTGTGTATATGCATATAAATATATATATATATATATATATATATATATATATATATACGTCACATTTTCTGTCGTTTCTTCTGATAAATATCTATTTGATGAGCGCTGTTGTTTATATCCTCTCTGATGGGATTGATGCATTACTGATCATTATTCATTCTGTCGGAAACATCGAAACATATGTTGTTGATATGAAGATAAAAATGATTTAATAACATCTTGAGCGTTTTTCTCAATTTTCAATTTTTCTTATTTTCTCCTAATTACGCCTCGCTTCTTCCCGGAATTAAATCGCACAGAAGT
>NC_142939.1:29270874-29273374 GCF_046866305.1 Octopus bimaculoides
TAATAGCTGCCATAAACGAAATGAGCTCAAATTCGGCAACTGGCCCCGATGGTTTCCCAGCTGTCCTCTTAAAGTCGTGTAAACAAGAATTAGTAGGACCACTCCGGATACTCTTCCAGAGTTTCCTTGCAAATGGTAAACTTCCCAAAAAGCTGAAGGAAGGCACCATATGTCCTATCCATAAAGGTGGAAGCAGAGCAGAGACTGGGAACTACAGGCCCATCTCTCTGACTTCACATATTAGCAAAGTCATGGAACGAATTGTCAGAAGGAGATTGATTGCGTTCCTAGAAGAAAATGACTTGCTGAATGAGACCCAGCATAGTTTTCGTCGAGGTAGAAGCTGCCTCACGTAGCTCTTGCAGCATTATGACTGGGTTCTGAAGCAGCTACTTGACCATTCAAATGTTGATGTGATATATCTCGACTTTGCAAAAGCCTTTGACAATGTTGATCATGGCTTGATATGTCACAAGCTGCGAAACCTTGGCATAGCTGGTAAATTAGGAGAATGGCTGCATGACTTCCTGAATGGTAGAAGTCAGACAGTTGCAGCCAATGGAGAACTATTTAGGGAAACGCCAATATTGAGCGGTGTTCCGCAAGGAACTGTCCTGGGGCCACTACTGTTCAAAGTGGCCCTTCTGGACATGCCCACGGTCACTCGGAGAGCCACTGTCACTAGCTACGCTGATGACACAAAGCTATCTCAGGCAATAAAGAATCCTGATGATATTGTAAGCCTGCAGAATGACCTAAATGCAATATACGAGTGGGCAGAGCAAAATAATATGCAGTTCAATGCAAAAAAATTTCAAGTACTGCGCTACAAGGCCACACGTTCCTCCCAACTGGCATACACAGGACCTGAAGGTACTGCAATCCCAGAACCACAAACAGTAAGAGACCTGGTCATCAACATGTGTAGTGATGCATCATTTCATATGCACATTGTCAAGTTGACAGCAAAGTGCAGACAACTGGCAGGGTGGATACTGAGGACATTCCGTACAGGGGAACAAAAAGTCATGTTGACTCTATGGAAGACATTTGTTCTGAGCCGCCTAGACTATTGCTCTCAGTTGTGGTCACCACACAGTGTCAAGCGGACAGCAGAACTCGAGGTAATTCAGCGGCACTATACAAAAAAGATCGCCACAGTCCAACAGATGAACTACAGGGAGCAACTGAAGGCACTAGGTCTCTACTCCCTGGAGCGCAGGCGGGAGAGATATGTAATAATATACATATGGAAAATACTGGAAGGACTGGTGCCAAACTTTGGCATCAAGTACTACAGGAATGCCCGCACGGGTCGTCACTGCATGGTGCCAAAGGTGCCGTCCACTGCGTCTCACATAAGAACGAGATACTGTAGCAGCCTCGGTTTCAGAGGACCTCAGCTCTTCAATGCCCTGCAAAAACATTTGAGAGACCTGCAAGACACGGATGTGGAGGTCTTCAAGACGAAGCTCGACGCTTTCCTCTCCACGATACCAGACGAACCAATGGCTCGAAATGAGACACAGTTTAGGGCAGCGATGTCAAATTCTCTTATACACCAGATGTGCTATCAAAGCTCTTGATTGGACTATATCAGGTGCAGGAGAAGAGCCACGCAAGGAACGTGAAGAGAGCACAGCATAGAGACGGAAAATCACGGTGGTGCTCCAGCATGACCACAGCCACTTGGCTGAAACCCATAAATAAATAAATAAATAAATAAAGTATATATATATGTAATATAATATATAATATGATATGGTTTGATATTATATGATGTGATATGATATGATATGATATGATATAATATTTATCACTTGACCCTACATCTCCTACACCACCCTTCTCACCGGCACCCATCATCGACCCTATCATTTCACCGACTCCTTCACCTGCACTTCTTCCAATGTCATCTACTGCATTTCCTTCTCTCTTTCTGCCCTTCTCTATACATCACGATAACGGGACGTCGCTTGACTGACCGGTTCGCGGAACACTTCCAAGACATCCGACTCGGCAATGATACCCATGTCTCGCGCCATTTCCGCTCTACCGGTCATTCTTTGCAACACCTGTCTGTGTTTGGATTGTCCTTGCACAGGGGCCATCCGGACTTCCGTCTTCGCCGTGAACAGGGATTAATCTTCTCTTTTCGCTCCTTTGCGCCACATGGGCTCAACCCTCCTTCCCTCTTCATATAACCCTCCTCCCTTCTCCTCTTTTCCTCTCACACCTACTTCCTCCTACCCACATCTCTCTTGTTTCGACTCCTACTTCTTCTCTTCACTCCTACCTACCTCTCTTCACTTCACTCCTATTCACCTTCAATCCTATCCATCTTCGCTCCTGTCCCTCTTCCTCCTTTCCATTCATCGTCACCCTTCCCTCTTAATCCCACCCTACACGATCCAACCCCACCTTCCGTATCCGTCCCACTTCACCTCCACCTTATCTCTTACACCCACTCCCACATACCCCTCTACTTCCTCTACACCCT
>NC_142939.1:29278374-29280874 GCF_046866305.1 Octopus bimaculoides
TATATATGTTTGTATGATGCTTCAACTACTTTGTGTATTTTGAAGTTATGGGAACGCTAGATTAAAAAATGAGAGAACGGTAAAAAGGAAAAGTCAGTAGAAATTTAATTCTTGTTTATTTAAAAGTGAAAGCAATAAAAAAAAATGTTCAGCTAAAATATGGGTGAAACTTATATAAAAACAAATACCCGCCAAGCAATATATTAACAGCTAAATCAATACGAAGAACAATATCGAGTCCTAAAAATAAAGCAATACATTGCAACATAGAAAAAAACTTTTAGTTGCAAAATGTTTAAAACTATACAGGAATTCTACATATGCAAATATATATATACATGCATGCATACATACATGCCTACATACATACATACATGCATACATACATACATAAATATGTATACATATATATATGTCTGTGTGTGTTTATGTGTGTGTATGTGTGTTTGCGTGCGCGCGTGCGGTTGTGTGTACTTATATATACATATGCATATATGAGAAAGTATCTGTTTGTTAAAAACGAGGAACCACTCACTGTAATATAGACCTCAATAATTATTTAGTGGAGTATAATAAATTTATTTATTTTCTACTGACAACGGAACCGGCTGCTTCGCTCAGTGAGCGTAAGCTCACTGAGCGAAACAACCGGTTCCGCTGTCAGTACAAATTAAATAAATGCATATATGTATGTATATCGATATATATGTGAGTGTCTATGTATAAATATTTATAAATACATACGCATATATATATATATATATATCTATATATATATATATATATATATATATATATATATATATATATATATATATATATATATATACATGTGTATATTATATATATATATATATAAACACACATACACATATCTGTATACTTATATACATATCAATGTATTTAAATATATATTTATTTAAACTCACATACATATGCTTATATAGGCATATATACGATCTTTTCCTCTTGCTTCCAACAACACGAACATTTTCCCAAAACAGATATAGAATGTAACTTTTGATTTTGACACGGTGGTTACTCTCTATTAACTAGTCAATAGAAACTCTCAGAAGTAACTATTTTATAACTCAGAGTTTCTCTGACTATCTCTGTTCACGTATTTGTTTGGAACGAAGCACACATACACATACACACGGTCATGTCCATCTATCTATCTATCTATCTATCTATCTATCTATCTATCTATCTATCTATCTATCTATCTATCTATCTATCTATCTATCTATCTATCTATCTATCTAGGCATGTGGAATAATTTTAATATTTTCTTTCTCATTGTATATTTTGCTTAGTCTTTGCGAGAATAATAAATTAGTAGAACTCAGTATGCTTATGCTTCGGAATAAAGCGTTACTCGAACACAGAGCGGTAATAAGGAAATGAGATGACAAAGAATAAACGATTGTCTTATGAGCTTCATTAACTTACAACTCTTTCTGCTATGAGATGCAGTGGACTCCTTATAGCATATAACTTCATCGGAGCCTCGAATACGAAATGCAATGTTTTTTGGGAAAAGCATATATATATATATATATATATATATATATATATATATATATATATATATATATATATATATATATATATATATATATATATACACGAGGTGGTATCAAAAACATCTCTGATTAGTTATGCTTAATAAAATATAACTTTTTATACCTCAGTTTTAACATAATCTCTATCGAAATCGTCACCTTGTGCATTCCTGTCACTTCTGAAATCTGGCCTGGAAGTCGTTCTTGTAAGCGAGTCGAGTGGTTTTTCACGCTTTAAGAATAGTCACTTGTCGCTTCAACTCGTTCAGGATGACCGTCGACCTCTCAAACGAATGAAAACATCATGAAGATGAAAAGCAGTCACGACTGAATGCATGTCGTGAACCGAAAGAAGAGTTGGAAGCTGATCCGAAACTTTTTTCGAAGGTCATCAGTGGTGACGAAAGCTGGTGTTACGTAATTTGAAAATGTAGAAGAGATGAAGAAAAAAAAGACGACGGGATTGTTAAAAAATATCACTTCGCAAGAGTGTCAGCACTGCTTCGGATAGTAGAAAACACGTCTGGATCGATGCATTGCTTCAAATGGAGAAAACATTGAAGGCGATAAAAGTGTAAACATGTAAACTAAGTGAGTAAAATAATATTGCAAAATTCCGGTTTATTATGGGTACCCCATCGTGTATATATGTATATATATATATATATATATATATATATATATATATATATATATATATATATATATATATATATATATATATATAAAATAATATTAGGGATAAAATCCAAAATTACAGGTAAAAACTCAATAAGAATCAATTTATTAAAGATTAAAATTAAATTAAGCTTCACAGTATAAAATATATATTAATATGTAGTATTAGGGAAAAGAACCAAGGTTTATGAACTCATCGATGAATTCATAAAACTTGGTTCTTTTCCCTAATACTATATATATATATATATATATAT
>NC_142939.1:29283374-29305874 GCF_046866305.1 Octopus bimaculoides
TATTAAGTCTCTTAATGAATTCTTTATACTGAAATATATATTGAAGAAGATAAATATGTTCTTTTGAATTTATACGTTTTTGCGTCGTAACTCCTTTATTATTATTAATTTAACATATATATATATATTATATATATATATATATATATATATATATATATATATATATATATATATATATATATATATATATATATATATGTATATATATATATATATATATATATATATATATATATATATATATATATATATATATATATATATATATATACATATATATATATATATATATATATATATATATATATATATATATATATATATATATACTTACGTCTATACATACATATGCAACCAGAATTGTTTGAACATTTGGCAAAATCCTTAGTGGCATTTCGTCCATGTTTGTGTTCTGAGTTCAAATTCCGCCAAGGTCGATTTTGCTTTTTATTCCTTTCGGGGACGATAAAAAGAATACCAGTTGAGGACTGTAGTAATTTTAACCGATCTACTCCACACTGAAATTACTGGCTTTGAGCCAAAATTTGAAATCAGAGAGTGGAGTGAAAAAGGTACTTTTTACACAAATTTTCAAAATATGTTTTTACGAATATATTTTGTATCGCGAAATTCTTTAAAAACAACTGTGTTCAAATCTGAAGTTCTTAAATTTACATCTAGAAGCTCTGCAGCTCACACGAAATTTTGAATAATGAGCGAAATATCAATTTATAACACGTTTACCGTTCCTCATTTTATTTTTTACATTCATTGTTACGAATCGATTTCTGGTTGCATAATTCTTTAGAAACGAGAGTTTTAAAATCTCAAACTCTAAAAATTATATCTCCAAGCTTCGCAACGCACTTGAAATTTCGAAATTATGTGAAATAAATAGACTTTCGATCTTGTTTTCCTTATCATTTTTGAAACTTATGTGTCACATGATGTCTAGATTACACACATATCAAAATATAAACAAATTGCTAAGATTGTAGCAGAAAGATATTTCATTTTTGGCAAAAGGCATAAACCAAAAATCTTAAACTTACTTTTGCTGATGTAGAAGAGTGAGACTGTGATCTAGCCGATTATTTCTTATCAACCTTCCTAACCATTCCGCCAATGATCATTTTTAGATTTGTCCGTTGATCCTGTAAATAATCTTGTTCTCTGTGTGGAACTTTTTTGTCTCTACTACAACTGCAGCTTTTAAAGGAGTTGCACTTGCAACAGGAAGTGGCAAATCTTTTGCTGCATTGTTTTTAAACATATTACACTTTGTTTGAATCGATGGCACATTTTTTTTCTATTTTTCCCAGATTTTGGTAATGCTTCGTTCTTTAGATAAAAGTTTAAGATTTTCAGTTTTACTGACTCAGTCGTAACACAAGGAATGTATGCTTTTTTGCAAAGAAGAATGATCTATTCTACTACTATGTTGACAATTTGTTTAATTGAAAGATCTTTCTTAACTACATTCTTTTCTTTTTTCGTGCAAATAAAACACATTTTAGTACGTCCTTGTATGTTGGCAAAACTCGCTCGCTAATCTGACATGGAGTACCAGATATTAAGCATTCAATATCATGACGCGTTATTGGCATATGAGGCATCAGTAAATATAAAGGACATTAAATTTAACATGATCATTAATTTTAATAAAAGGACCGAAAGTCAAGGTACAAAGCAGAAAACGTCACACACGTACAACACGACCACACTCAACGACCGTTGTAGCGGTACTGGAGAGAAGTTCACACTCCTGTTCTCTTTATAGTCGATGCGGAACCACAAGATATTAGTCAATTATGGGTATTGTATTTACTGTTCTGTATTCTTCTATGTAGAAATATATATTTGGTACGACTTACAATCTATGAAATCCAAAATTTGACCAAATATAGCGATTTTAGAAATTTTCAATTGCGTTGCGGAGCCTGAAAAAATATTTAACCGCAAGGTTCTTTATACACCTTTCTTTTAACCCTAATTTGCAACAAAATACAGATTCTTTGATACGAATTTCGAAAGTTGCATTTTTCTCTCCACCTTAATATACATATGCACAAAAACATACATATCGAGCTTAAAGTTATATATAATCTATAAATGAATCTGAAAAGAAAATTTAAAGGACGACTATATCAGCGATAGAAGTTAAAAATGTAAGCAAATCTCACTGAAAATGTTACATGAAAATGATAACAGACTAGAAACCAATGCAAAAATTATTAACAAATTATTTTGATGAATAAAAACGTTACAATGAGTGTGTTGAAGACGCTTTATGAAATAACTAGCTGGCCCCGTGCCGCTAATGACGGCTAATTGTAGTATTTTATATATATATAAATAGGGTACAAAATAATCACAGATACAAACATTCACATACTTCACTTGTACACGCATACACATACATACATATACTCACACAGATTTGAAATACTGTTTGATTTTTCTTTCCAGCGTTGAACGTTCACCATCACGCTTCCATTGCAGACATACACACATACACACACACACACACACACACACACACACACACACACACACACACACACACACACACACACACACAGACATCCACAGACACAGGCACAAAAATACACACAGATATACACACACACACACACACACACTCACGCGCACAAACACACACGCATTCACATGACTCTCTTTTACATACACACATATATACTCACGCAGAGTTGAAACGCAGTTTGGTTTTTTTGACCGTAGAACTTCCATCATCCCACTACCAAGTTTGCCTTCACCCTGTCCTTCCTTATTCATCTATCACCCTTTCCTTTCTCATTCATATGTTATGACGGAGAAATACACAAGAATATTATTATAGTAGATTTTTGTAAAATCCTTACAAAAGTTGATATCTTTAAACTTGAATTTTTTTAAAAGGTTGCTAAAACTTCTTTTTCTTGTTGTTCGATTTATATAGGTATACTGCTCGTTTGCAATTATAAATGTCTCAAGATGTACCGATTCTCATTTAGGCACTTTTCGACAACTTTAAACAATGCATTTACTAGAGTTAGTCTTATGCTGGGATGTAAAATTTTTGCTATTCAACTGTCTTGATAATAGTTGGATCAATTGCGGTATGGCAAAGTGTTGTAAATGATTGACTTATCTATTACATTTTCTGCATAGTCCAGGCATATTTCACACTTCTACAAAATTGGTAAAATCAGCGAAATTATTTTAAGATCTATTAATAAAAAAATATGCAAGCCACTTGTTTTCTCTTTATTAATGAACCAACATCAAGCTGATAATCTACAGAAGAAACAAGATTTTTGAATTTACTCAGTTCAATGTATAGGGGTTTTATCATTGTATCACAAAACGTCAGTGCTTTGTTTGGACATTTCTATGATCCGTCACAGAGTATGTTTTACGTATATCAAGTTGTGAGATTACAGTTACAGAACAGTCGAAATTCAGATCTGTTATTATTAGCTTTGTATTGCTATTTACATGTTTCTTCTCTCAGTCTTAAGAATTAAAGAAGTGAGGCGTTTTGCGTAACTATTGTTATGCAAAACGCCTCACTTGTTATCTATTTTGTTATCTATTTGAACTGGTGAAATGCGTATACATTTGGCTGTATTAGAAACAACATTGAAGCTAAATGTAAAGTTGAACCAAATAATTGTTCGATTTTCATCCATATTTTTCCGCGTATTACCAGCGTTTATCATGTACTTCATCGCGTTCGTTAAAATCATTCTCTACTAAAGCGTTTTAGATGATGACACAATCTCTACGGTAAGAGCTCTAACTAGATGTTAGAAATCTTATCCTATTGCTGATTATGCTGTCTAAATTATAACCGGTATTTAATTACCTATGTCGCAGGGCAGCATCCTGCCGCTGTCGACTTCGGCAGGCCGGCGGCGGGACCGACGCCCTTCTCCCGACCGGACCCGTCGCTTCACGAAAGCGCAGGCACGGCTAACTGACGGAGACGGACTAACGTACTTTGCCCTCAGCAAGCACGACGCAGCGAGTCGCTCACAGCACTGTCTTTCCCTTTGATAAACATCGAGGCGTTCAAAAGAGAGACTTTTCCAGCCATGAGCAACTGTTAGTCTTACTCAAACTTTCTTGACCAAGTCTGCGCCTACACGTGCATATACAAAGCCCAAAATCACTAACGAGTACCCTTGAATGAATTAATGATAATATAAACATACACACAACACACACGGGGTAGCAATCCATCTCAAGCAAGTGTTGTAGCTTATCTCTTGCTTTTGCTTATTGTTTTCGGCCCGCTCACTTTTCATCCTAACGTTGTGGCTGTGAAAGCTATACTAGCACTACACGGTAGTAAAATACAACTGGCACAACGCGAAATGAGTGACATGCTGATGGTCATAACGCGCCACACGCACTAAGAATCGAACACTAACCGCTAGGCCATGCGCCTTGTGGTGCACATTAACTTAACTCGCAAGATATTTTATACATGCTTATTGCATATATATATATATATATATATATATATATATATATATATATATATATATATATATATATATATATATATATATGTGTGTGTGTGTGTGTGTATATATATATATAATGCTCAAGAAGTACAGGCCATCATCAACGAGTGAAAAATACGTGAACACATAACGAGAGACAAGCACGGGACAAAATACCAAAAAATGTCTAATTCCTACTCAATTGTCGACTGTTTATTGCTCCCTATTTAGTACTTTCAACGACAAGACAAGAAAATTTCATAAGATAGCAGCATCCAGAAATTTTTTTAAATATCAAATTTGTGGAGAGTAATCGCTTCGAATGAACAAACAACAACAGATTGGACATTCAAAGTAAACAGACAAACATTAAGGGCCGTTAGGCCAAGACGAATTGTAATGGGTAACGCTTGGAGAGAAATTTTGAAAGGATATAGAATACACACATATATATATATATATATATATATATATATATACATGTGTCTGTTTTTCATATTTTATATCGCATATTTTGTCATATATTAAACTTAGTTATACATTTCAGTATATAAATTCACTGCCTCATTTTTTCACAATACATAGTTTAAAATTGATTATTACAGTATATATGTTTATATTTCTTAGTCATGTTTTATTAGAGATTAGACATTGACATTTTCATTATTTACATTTCGATATGTGTTTAAAAGTTGCAGCAGTTGTTACATTATGTTTTATGTATTATCAAATATTATTTGTATTTTATTGTATATTGTATATTTGAAGTCCTATATTCCGGTTTGCTTTATTCTCATAGGCATAAAGTCATAACATCAACGAATGTTTCAGTCATAGTGCATTATCACTGATTAAATATCTTGCTGAGATAAAGTAAACTTGTATTGCCCTATTTCATGTGCATCTCTATATTATTTTTCTCTTTTTCGTCTGTCTGCCTACCTGTCTCTTTCTTCATTCCTCCTCTCTCTCTCTCATATATATGTATATATATATATATATATATATATATATATATATATATATATATATATATATATATATATATATATATATATATATATATACATACATGCGATAAGCATACCGAGATTCAATTCAATATATACTATGCTTGCATCGATTTCATAGGCAGGAAGTTAAATTGATTAATGAAAAGAAAAAACATTTTGATGATTAAAAAAAATCTTCTTAATAAATGATTTTAATGATATGTAGATGAATTTTATGTAAAAATTATGCACATAAGCAATTTATTATCATTCTTACAACTATTCTGAGGGCAACAATAAAAAGTGATGCCCGAACATAAAGAACGAATTTACAATACCAAAAAAAAAAAAAAAATCAGTAACTTAGGAATTGTTAAATTTTTAGATCTATTCTGCACCGGAGTTCCAAATTATGCCAACTTAGGTGAGAAAATAGAGAACTGGGGATGTCAGTGCCATAATCTTTTCCTGAATGACTTTGGCAAAATGTAGGCTTTTATTATCGTGTAAGAGCAACATTCTTTTACGATTAACCATCAATGACAATAATTCTCCTTATTAACCGTTTCGATTTGAATTGATACTTCACGATAATATTCCACCGAACACAGAACATAACCTATTTTCAGGTGCAGTCCTGGTTTTGGGGGCGGATTCTGCTTTTTTCAGTGGGTGCTTTTCATCCCTTGTATGGATTCTAAACATAGCACGTCTACTCTTCAATCACAAGGGAACAATCAATCAGTTTAGACAAGTTTCCTAGTTCATTAAGATGTTTTATGATGAAAGTGTGACTTGAACTGTTTTGCCAATTGTTTTGCCAAATGCAGTTTGCTTTGGATTTCACTCAGATAAGGTTTGCAGATGCTCAATGTAGTTTCCATTGCTGAAAAGCACTTTCTGGATTCATAGAGCATCCAGTGTTTATATGGGTTTGATCTAAACTCACAAAATTGATACAAGTTTAATCACTATGGTATACAGTAAATACATGCAAACAACGAAAAACAATGACAAGGTAAAAAGTTACACTTATTTTAATGTAAGTACTGGAAAAGTTCCATTCCGTCTATGATATATATAGTGGAATGATAAAAATAAAGATCTTGGGACAGTATTATATATATTTGAAAAAATGAGTAGAGATGGCTTTTTTTGTCGCGATAATTTTTATTTAATCTTTATAATGTTAATGATAATTTTGTTTAAAGTGAGTAAACATTATTATTGAGGTTAAAATAAAAATAAAAATTATAAAAATTTTCCCCCCACCGAGCCATGTCTACTAATGTTTTCATATATATATATATATATATATATATATATATATATATATATATATATATATATATACAGGGGATGGAAAAAATGGAAACACCTTAAAATTTCAAATATATATATATATATATATATATATATATATATATATATATATACAGGGGATGGACAAAATGGAAACACCTTAAAATTTCAAATATATTTTAACATAGAGTAGGACCGCCTTTGGCAGTAATTACAGCTTGAATTCTACGAGGTATGCATTCGTACAAAGTTTGAATTGTTTCCAAAGAAATGGTTATCCATTCTTCAGCTAACACAGTCTCCAGTTCCTGTAGTGATGATGGAGCATATCGACTCGTTACGTGTTTTTCTAAAATGCACTATAAATGCTTAATAATATTGAGATCTGGGGATTGTGGTGGCCAGATAAGATGTTCAACTTCACTAGAATGTTCCGCGTGCCATTCAGTAACAACTTTATGTGTGTGAATTGGTGCATTATCATCTTGAAAGATTGCGTTTCCCTCCGGAAACAGTTCCGCAACTATATGATGAATTTCATCAGATAAAATGCTTAAATAGTCTTCACAATTAATTTTGCTATAAAGGGAAACCATTGGGCCGGCGGATTTCCACGATATCGCAATGCAGATCATTACAGATCTTCCGCCATGTTTAACAGTTGAAAGAAGGCAGTCTGGGTCAAATGGTTTTTTGGCTGTCTCCACACGTATACTCGGCCAATGCTCGAAAATAAGTTTAAGGATGACTCGTCCTAGAAAATAACATTCTTTCACTGCTCTAGGGACTAGTTCTGTGGGGTTTTACTCCACTCTAAACGCTTTGCAACGTTTGTTTTTGTTTTGCGATTGCAGCCCTCCCGTGAAATCCGGCTTTGTGCAGCTCCCGGCGAACAGCTTTTGTGGAAACTGGGTTCTCGAGGTGGTCATTAAGCTCTGCAGTAATTTTAGGAGCTGTACTTTTGTGATCTTTTCTAACAATTCACATAAGAGTCCGACGGTCCCTATCTGAGAGTTTTGGTTTTCTTCCGGAGTTTTGTTTCGACGAGGAGGTTTTTCCCTCTTTCTCAAAGGCTATCATTACTTTCGAGACAGTACCTCTTGATACACCAAACATTTCGGCTGTTTTCATTACTCTAGGGCCTGGCATACGAGCACCAACAATTTGATCTCTTTAAAAGTGCGATAGATCTGTCATTTTAATGAATTTTAATTACCTTTTTCTGATGATATCTAAAAAGAAATAGCAATTTTAGCAAAATATATTAAGCAACACTAATAATAGATAAAAAAAACATAAAAATAACAAGCTTTTGGTGGTTTTATAGATATTTCAAAATTATGATGCTATGATGATGGATGTTTCCATTATGTTGTCCAATCCGTGTATACATACATTTTTATTTAAAAGAATCTTTTTTCCAATATTATGTTTGTATAAAGTTTATATATATATATATATATATATATATATATATATAAATGGGATATACCAATACTATATTTGCATACACATGCATAAACTAAGAATATGCAAAGGAAACTAATAAATTATAGTAACTGATGAATTTATATACAATTATAAATATTTAGGGGTGAAAAAAGTATTCGTATAGAATAAATTTATGAGTTTCTATGCCACAAAATACTGTTAAAATAATTTCTTTTTACTAGAACTTTCTCGTTTGTTCCAGTAATCTTATCAGTGGTCATTTTTAAGTGTCAAAACGCTAGCTTCTTCAATCAGCACTGAGACAAGGAAGAACAAGGAAGTGAATACGTAAAATTACTATATCTAAAAGACTTAAAACTTAGACCAATTATAGCTGGCCCAGAATGCCCCACACATCATCTAAGCAATTTCGTCAACATTATTTTGAAAGCACTATGTATCTACATACCCAGCTTCATTCAGGATGATATCAATTTCCTGTCCCATCTTCACAAAACAACTGAAACAAACTCAATCAATCCTACTGAGCTTTGATGTAGTAAGCCTTTACACCAATACCCTACATAATTTAGGAATAAAGGCGATTAAATACTGGGTAGATAAACATAGAAAAGCAATTTCCAACAGATTCACAGTGACATTTATAGTTGACCCTGTCAGACTTATTCTGGAAAACAACACTTTCTTCTTCAATGGAAAGAACTACATCCAAATTAAAGGCACGAGCATGGGAATGATGTTATCCCCCGATCACGCGAATTCGGTGATGGAATACTTAGAACAATAACTCTATCAGGAAATAGAGGAGAGATACAGCACTGAATTTAGGAAGTATATTGAAAAGACATAGAAGAGATACCTCGACGATTGCTTTCTTATCTGGACAAAATCTCAAAACACTGTGGCAGAATTCAATATCCTCGTGAAGAACCTACTCCCATCTATCTAATTTACAAAGGAAATGAGCAGTACCAAATTACCATTCCTAGATATAATAGTAATTACAAAGAACGCCACCATTACCACTGATATATATTATAAACACACATATACACACCAATACCTGAATTTTAAATCGTGCCATCCACCGCATACAAAAGGTAACATCCCATACTGTTTAGCCAGAAGAATCTGCACCATTGTAGAAGATCTGTAGATCAGGAATCAACGTCTGATGGAACTGAAAGAATTTCTGCTCAAACAAAAATACCCGTCACTACTTATAGAAAATGGTATTCAGCGGGTTATGAAAATACCCACACAACAACTGAGGACAACATAAAGAAGAGAAAAACAAGAACAAATCATACCATTTATAGTGACACATAATCCATGCCACCAGAACATCTTCAATATCGCTAAAGCAAACCTACCAATCATTACTCAAAGTAAGGAATTAAGAGATATCATTACAGACCAAACTATAACCTTCAGTAAAAACAGCCTAATAGCTTGAAAAAGTTATTAACAAAGGCAAGGTTTGACCTTAGCAACAAAGAACAACCATTCACTGTGTCTAAATGCACTGATAGCCGATGCAGTACATGCCAATTAATTCATACCGGCCATATATGAACACAAAAACGGGGAAAATATTCACAAACGCAAATATGAACTGCCAAAGCAGAAATTTAATCTACTGCATCAAATGCCTGAATTGTGAAGAACTGTATGTTGGCCAGACAGGCAATGCACTATCAGAACACTCACGTGTGCACCGACAACAAATTAAAAATCCAGAGTCCGCCAAATACCGCTGAGTAACTATCTAGCAACATGTGGCCGGAAAATATTTATAATATTTCCATTTCATAAACTATAAAATCCGAATGAAACCGGGAGAAAACTGAGAGAAAAGGAGTTTATTAATGAATTCAAACCAAAGTTTAATAAACAATGATAAAAAAATGATCTTATTTAAGGTTTAAAAGTCTTATCTCCATATCTAAAGAATAAAAATCTCTAAAAAGTACACTGTCATCATTTCTAAAAATAATCACTGGAAAATGGTATGGCATCATTTCCAAACATAGACATGCAACTACTACTTCTATCCACTGGAATGTAGATAAAGGACAAAATTTAACCAATCAACCACAGTTGAAAGCATTGAACACAACTGTCACCACAATTATATGAACCTGAAGATTGCATAAATGCAAGAAAGTATACTAGTTCAATAAGAATGGACATTTAATATTTCATTTGTTTAATATGTCATTTGTTCAATAAGAATAGAGAATTAATACTTCATTTAATTTCTTTTTACTACATTATTTTATATCTTATATTAATATTATAAGATTATAAATAAAACATGAAAAACAGAGTTGGAATTCCTTTGAGTAATATATTCTTCTATACACAATCGTGCAAACCCCTTTGTATGTGTATATATATATATATATATATATATATATATATATATATATATATATATATATATATATATATATATTCAGATGAATATGGTACTTAAGTTGAGGCAGCAGAATTTAGTACAGTATTATCCATACAATTTCAAAGTAAGGTGATTAAAATCAAAATAAGCAACAAGGATATCCAGAGGTAATGCAGTACGATAGTTTCATGCAACTCCATTTAATTGAATAATTCAGTCATTACATCAATTTAAAATGCAGAGCAATCCTCAGCTGCACAAAGACATAGAATTTAATTAAATTAGAACAGATGGACATATTAGTATAATTATACATAAATCTCCAAGAAGTTAAGGAGATAGACAAATAGCATGCTGCGTTCACTCCAGCATAGAAACTACTACGGTATGAATAAGATATACATTGTTACAGACTCTGCCTGTCACTGATTTTTTTGTTTTTATGGGGTCAATTTTACTATATGTAGATTCATTTTATGTTTTTTTTCATTTTATCTAGTTTCAGCTCACGAGCTGTGGCCATGCTGGGGCACCGCCATTTGGTGTTGCTACACAATTTTATTTCACGAATTTTACTTCAGGAATCGACATTTGGTGCATGAGAGAGTTTGATGCAGCTGCTCTCATCTGCGCCTCCTGCCGCGAAGTTGGTTCATCTGGGACACCTGACTGGAAGAGGTCCAGCCTCGTCTTGAAGACACCTACATCCACCGCATGCAGGTCTCTCAGGTCCTTCGGGAAGATATTGAAGAGCTGTGGACCTTTGAAGCCCAAGCTATTGCAGTATCTTGTCCTACATCTTGATGGCAAATTTGGAGTCCTTGACACTATGCAATGGCGTCCAGTTCTTTTATTTGTGTAACTTTCGATGCCAAAGTTTGGGACAATTCCTTCGAGGATCTTCCAGATGTATATTATGGCATATCTTTCTCGTCTACGCTCTAAGGAATAGAGTCTTAATCTCTTGAGTCTTTCCCAATAGCTTATATGCTGCATAGAGGCTATCTTCTTCGTGTAGCTTCGTTGGATTGCCTCAAGTTCTGAGATTAATTTGACAGTGGTTGGTGACCATAGCTGAGAGCAATAGTCAAAGTGGCTTAGAACAAGTGTCTTCCAGAACACCATCATGGTTTCCTGATCTCTTGTTCTAAAAGTCCTAAGAATCCAACCGGTCAGTCGCCTGCATTTCATTGACAATTTAGCAACATGAACATGAAAGGATGCATTATTACTCATGTAAATGCCCAGGTCTCGCACTGTCGCTGCCTCTGGGCAAATATATATATATGTATATATATACGTATATAGATTTATATATATAAGTATGTGTGTATATATATTATATATAAATGCATATATATATATATATATATATATATATATATATATATATATATATATATATATATATATATATATATATATATATATATACATATATATGTATACATATACATATATATTGTATATATTATAAATTTTCCTATTCATAAATACACAGAGACATACGCACACACACACACATACATGTACATAGATACGTGTGCATATATATATATATATATATATATATATATATATACATATATATATATATATATATGTATATCAGTGTGCGTGTGTGCGCGTCTGTGTAAATATTTTCTTTACATTTAATGCTTGGTTTCTGCTGCAGGTTTTAATGTTGTTAGACATCACTACATAGAGCAAAGGGCGTTATCCTCATTTAAGTTAAACGAAAAGAGGCCATAAAATGACAAATGAACGTGGTGATGCGAAATGGAGTAATAAAGAATTTAAAGAGGACTTTAACCCTCGTGTAAAATGAAGGTTTGATGCGAGGGTAAGTGAAATAGCCTGCGGCGGCAAAAATAAGTAGCAGTCAGTAACAATAAAGACAAACTTAAGTCAACGATTCAGACATCGCTTTTTCTTTCTTTATAGTTCTCATGTGGTGTTTAATATAATTTATAACATATGCGCACGGCCTGAAATTTAAAAAGAGGGGTTTGACGATTAAATCGAACCCAATACTTGATTGGTACTTTATTAAACCAGGAATGATGAAAGGCAAAGTTGACTTCATCAGTATTTGAACTGGGAAAAAGAAAACGAGTCAAGGCATTTTGTCCGAGACTTCAACGAATTGGCAGATCCATCGTCCTAACATGACGCTTAACGTGGAACAGCTCCAGTCATAGTGAACCTAGGTATGTTTCTCTATCTATCTATCTATCTATCTATCTATCTATCTATCTATCTATCTATCTATCTGTCTGTCTGTCTGTGTCTGTCTCTCTGTCTCCCTCGCTCTCCCTCTCTCCGTTAATATACGTTAATCTCTTAATTTCTTTCATTATTTCTTTCTCTCAGTTTCTGATTCTGTCTGTACGTTATTGTTATTCCTGTTTATCACCGTCATCGTCATCGTCTTATTGATTAAAGTTTGATATTATGCTTTATGTCTGTCGACTGTCGTCTGAATTCATGCGTTGTCAGAATGTATTTGAGGAAGGAAGAAAAAAAAAATCGCCTGATGATGATTAGAAATTCGACTGACTGAATGAATGATTAATTTAAAGAATGAAGGGTATTGAAGAAAATAAAAATATAAAATAATTTCTCGAACAGTGGTACTGCAGGATACTATTAAAGTCAGCTTTTCAGCGTTAGATTATTTCTTTAGAACTGTCAGAAAGCACATAGAAAGGTATGGATGCCTATTTCTATCTCCAGTAGAATGATTATACCAACATATAGAATAAGAAAGAAAACTGACAACTCTCCCCTTCTCTGTCTTATTGTCCCTCTCTTTCTGTACTCTCACACACATTTTATACACACTAGAACACACTCGGGCACTAATACATAGCTAATATAGATTTACCGGTCTTTCACTGTGTCTCTCTCTCTCTCTCTCTCTCCCTCTCTCTCTCTCTCTCTCTCTCTCTCTCTATATATATATATATATATATATATATATATATATATATATGTATGTACACACACACACACACACACATACACACACACATATATATATATATGTGTGTGTGTGTGTGTGTGTGTGTGTGTGTGTGTGCATGTTTTTCCATCTGTCTATAGCTGTTTATTCATTATCAAGCTAGACAAAGAAGCGAATGATTCAAGCAAGCAATCAATTAATCAATCACTCATTCATTCAATTGATCTGTATATCTATTTATCTAAATATCTATTTCAACTGATTGGTTGATTAATAAATAGACAGATTAACAAGGAACGTGATAGTTTTGTATTCTTACATTGGCACGTGGTTGTTGATGAAAAGCAAAGAAGAATTAGGAAGAGATGTGACGTCACTTTATGCACCAGATTAAAAATAGAAGCTAGTCTATCTCTGTTGAGCTATTCAATTTATTGATGGATTTATGAAAGAATCACTCAGAATTTGAACATGAGACGTTAAAACTACGACATTTAAAACAACCAGACAAGCTGGTTCACTAAATTTGTCTTGTAGTTCTATTTTTGTTCATAATTTTCTAAACTATTTTATTGATCACTTAAGCTCCAAAAATAAAATTTCATTTTGTTAGATTTGAACAACTGAACAGCCATCTTCAAACTAATTAGCAATGAATGATCGACGGAGCTCGTGGTCAAAGACATTCATGCTATGAGCATTCCTTTTTATGTAGAGGACCATGTTATTAAAGATTCTATTTCTCAGGAGACTCGGAAACTACTTCTTTGAGAATTTGGAACAAAGTAAAGATTTCCATAGTGGCTTGATCGCTAATTTATTTGTATTTGTTATATTCTTTTAGAGTGGTGCTCAATCTTATGTAGGTCTTTAATTTTCAAAGTCGATAAATACAATACCAGTTAATGCACCAGGTCGATTATTTATTCATATCTTTCTCAAATCTTTGTTTCTCATCTTCACACTTTTTTAGGATTGGCAGCAACCGATAAGAAGGTGTCTTGTAAAATATTTCCTCAGAGGAATGGAACGGGAAATAACTTCCGTATATTCTCTGGAAATTTCCATAACAAGGACATATGGCTGGTCAATGAAATCACCATGGATTGTTTGTAGAACTGGTGTTGCAGCATTCCTTTCAAGAGTAACACATTTAGTTCGATCATCATTGACCAACGAACAACGAGAGATCTACTTCATTGTTACTCTATAACAAATGGCTAGCACGCCACTTTTGCATCTCACTCTATTCTCCCAGAAAAAAAAGGTAACACTGCATAAAGCAATCCTGGAAAAATTAAATTAGAAGAGAAAAGACATGAGATATGATAGTTAGAGCTGGAATGGCGTTACTCTTAGCTCTACTTGATTATGATTACCAACAAACAACAAAAACAATTAATTAACAGATATGTAAGTCTGCTTGAAATTAAATTAATGTTTAAGTTCGATTCCGGAAACAGATCAGAGACACAGTGATGAGTTGCAGGAAAATGTGCGCTTCATAAGAGATCACACCTGTTAAAAATCAATGTATGTTCATCGATAATTGTTGCCACGTGGGAGCCCAGAAAAGCTGACTATAAACAACTTTCAGTGAGAGAAACAGCTGCAGATATAGCTATATGGGGAAAAAGTTAGCTTCAAAAACA
This sequence comes from Octopus bimaculoides, assembly GCF_046866305.1. Lineage (NCBI taxonomy): Eukaryota > Metazoa > Mollusca > Cephalopoda > Octopoda > Octopodidae > Octopus > Octopus bimaculoides. Next base: position 29,298,653 of record NC_142939.1, read on the forward strand.
GGAGATTTCGGGGGCGATCCTGCTGTGCGGCAATTGAGATAAGTGCTTTCCACTACAGACTGGAAACGATCAATATTTGATAATTGAATTTGATTGACGAAAATTATATTGAACCCCGGTAAATATATATATATATATATATATATATATATATATATATATATATATATATATATCCGTATATTCCAGGGAATACGCGGAAGTTTTTTCCCGGTTCATATGTATGTATGTATGTCTATATGTATATACACTCTCACATGTATATATATCTATCTATCTGTCTGTCTATCTCTCTATCTCTCTATCTATCTATATATCTATCTATCTATCTATCTATCTATCTATCTATCTATCTATCTATCTATCTATCTATCTATCTATCTATATATATATATATATATGCATACTCATAGACGCACACACATGCATAATGTACACATCTAAGTAAATATACTGAGTGCACACATATTGTTCCTAGTAATTTTGAACGAAGTCGGTTAGTCGACACCTTCTATTCTACCAGCTGATTGGTACTGTATTTTAAGTGCCTCGAAGGGATAAAAAAGCAGAGTTGACTTTGGCAAGATTTGAACCTAGAATGGAAAGAATCGGGAAGAAAAAAAAATATATCTCTATACTATTTTATATTTTACTCATTACAGTCATCTGACTGCGGCCATGCTGGGACACCACATCGAAGAATTTTTGTCGAATGAATCGACTCCAGCACTTACTTTGTAAAGACTGGTACTTATTCTCTCAGTTCTTTTGCCGAACCGCTAGCCTACGCGCAACACCGGTTGTCAAAGGGTAGTGGACGGACAAACAAACTCAAAGTCACACACAACACAAACACATGTATATACAAATACATGTATGTATATATGTGACTTTGTGTGTGTGCGTGTGTGTGTTTATATATATATATATATATATATATATATATATATATATATATATATATATATATATATGTATATACATATGTGTATGTGTACTTTGTGCCTTCACCGACGTTACAATATCAGACGGACGGCTCACCAGTGTATTTTAACCTAGAACGAAGACAACAGCACATATAACAATTATCAATGATATGATATCCACAGATGACCCAGCAGACGCTAATCACTCCTGCCAGGAAACCTTTTTATTAGGAGACCGTTTCTTTAACGATCGTGCGAATTTCAGGCAGAAATGCTGAATGCCCTTCCAAATTCTTGAAATTCACTATTTCCCACTACCCTCTTAGAACCCCCACCCTCTTCACCTTCAAAAAGTACTTAACAATACGCTACTCCTTCGAAAACTAAACAATCTACCTCTACCCCTCCATATTCACACCCCTATTAAATTTCACACGCCTCTCTTTTACCATAACACCACCCTCTAATACCAACCGAATTCATTTGTCCCACTAACAGCTACTATTTTGACCGCCTTCTCACTCCCACTCTATCCCACTCCATCTCCTCTCATTCCTCTCTTCATACCACCCTAATCTCTTTCAGTTACTGAATCCTCAAATAACAGCCATTCCCATTTTCACTATCTCCAACTTTAACTCTAAAGCCTTCGTACACACTAACACATATGTTACGATTCACATACTACCTAATCAACCTTCCTTTCTCGTCCCACCTTCCAGCTCTACTACTATCACTAGCCTCATTCATAACCCCAACCCGGAAATTTATTTTCTTCTCCCACTACTCTCTGTCTAAAAACATCCCAACTCCTTCTTCTAATACACTTAGTACTTCACAAAATCATTCCTTCTTTAATCTCCTTTCTGTCAGCACCTCAAATGTAAAATTCTTCCATGAAGACAGGGGCTGGTATTATCCGATGATGGAATCCATTTACAATCATTATTTTGGACCACCAAGCCCCCAGAAACAGTTCTTGGACTCGTAAAACGTTTATCCAACCTCTTTAATTCATATCATTTCTATTCTGCAAATATATGTATATTTTTTATATTAAATGTATTTAATATTTTTTGTGTATCGATTTGCCTGACTTGCTTATCCTTACATTTGCTCATATATATACACACACATACATGCGCACACAAAGACACACACGCACACATGCAACATGTATACTTGTATAAATGTATATTACCTACGAGGTTATGTTGTATTGTAAATACATTGTATTACAATGTTTGTCTAAGTTGTTTTCCTGATAAATAAATCATCATCGTCATCATCTACAACAACAACAACAACAACAACAAATTCATCGTCGTCGTCGTCGTCATTATAATTACCGTTTTACCGTTGCTATTATAGTTGTTGTACTCGACCGTAAATAGTGGATGCTGTGAAGTTGACACACCTCAAGTTTCTAGGATTGTTAAAGCTGATGGTTAGTTGTGTAGTTTCTTAAAGTGCCTTGTTATTGGAATTAAACTGATGACAGTTCGTGATAGAAATGTCGATAAAATTGGGAGTAGTCAATACATTATTCATTAACGACAGAAACAACACCATAACCAAGACTTCGGCAATAGCTGTGAAGTCAACCGACCACTACTGTCTCCACCACCATCACTGTCGCCTTCTCAAACATCGCCATATTGCTACAAGCGAATGTAGATTTGACTAACTTTAATATAAAATATTTGAGAAGGCAGCGAGTTGGCAGAATTGATGGCACCGGCAAAATGCTTACCGGCATTTCATTCGTCTTTATGTACTGAGTTGAAATTCCGCCGAGGTCGACTTTGCTTTTCATCCATTTGGGGTCGATAAAATGAGTACTAGTTGAATACTGAGGTTGATGTAATCGACTTACCCACTACGCCGAACTTGCTGGCCTTGTGCCAAAATTTGAAACAATATGAAATATTTGAGTTTCGTTTTTGATTATCCGTGTATATGTGTGCACTTGTATGCATATTTGTGTGTAAGTGTTTGCGTGAATGTATGTATGTGACTGTATGTGACTGTATGTGACTGTATGTGAATGTATGTGACTGTATTGTGCATAAAATACTGTGCCATAGAATGTCCTAATTCCATTCTGCAAAGCATGTTTACTGTTATCATTTACTTCACCCATGTTAACCCAGAGGTTCATACTCATGATCAAAAGCATTTCAGCCGTATCCAATTCATCTTTTTGTGTAACTTATGATCGAATATATTGAATAAGGTTTAACTCCGAATATTTAGTAAACATTTTGGTGTATTTTTCCAAGGAGCTTTCGCTTTTACATAAGTCGAATAACCACCTACATGTTCCTTTTTGACACACATTCGGTTCCCTGTGGAGTTATTGTTTCACTAAAATATTTTCTAGTCAACATAATATACAATGTTAACATCTAGTTCAAACATTCAAACACTGTTGCTATCTTTTCATATCTTGCTGTATTTCAAAGTGGACCTACAAAGTGGTTTTAGTGTATAAGTTGACTTACCATCTTTAACTGTAAATATTGGTGCAGAAATTTCGATTTGTATGCCAGAAAATTCCATAAACCCCATGACTCTGATTCCTTGACTTATCCAATAGCTGTGTGGAACATCTGATTCATTCAGTTTTGATATGCTTAAAAAATTGTCTTGAAATCCCGATAATCAAAGTTCGATCTCATTGCACGTCATATGCGCAAATTATTAAACCATAGACATGAGTCTACATAAGACTTATTAATGAAGCTGAACAGATAGAAACTTCTGACTCTTGTCATATGAATTATACCTATACTTTATATATCCGGACTTGTTGCACTGTGACACGCTTATTCCACTTGAGAATTGCGTGATGAGTGTATGAAATATTCAGCCACTTAAGCATTAGTTCAATGACAAGTTAATTTATTTAGTCGAACAATCAAAATACTCAACAACGAAGGTCGATGTTTTTTGATTTTGTAATCAAGAGGAATGGCAATAGTCATAATCCTTTACAGAGCCTCCACGGAAGGAAAGGAGGACGGTCTCTCTCATACCTGGCTCGAATACTTGCATGGGTCACCTGGCATGGGTAGCCAAAGTGACGGATTAAGTAAAAAGCCAAACAAGGTACTGCCTTTATTTTTTTGTAACCATAGTGTATTTAATGTGACCCTAGGTGTACAGAGTATTTTCAATAGGAAGGATGTACGAATGTATTTTATATAAAGTAATGGTTGTTGCCACCTCAATGTGGTTGTTCCGTACAGAACAATGTTACTACCCTTTACAGAATAACCACGTTGAGGCGGCAACAACAATTACTTTTCAGTAGAGTTATTACTTGCATCTCTTATAGAGATCTTAGAACTAGCTACTTTGCTTATTTTATATTAAATTTGCCAGATATTCCTAGCTGCATGATGAGCCACACGAAAATGCTCAGCTAATGTATCTAACTATACATGTTTTCCGAGGAAAGAGTCAACCCCACTGTAAATCAGTATTGCTGTAAAAACTCAAGTACTATGAAAGCATTGCTAACTTACACTGGAATCTCCAAATTATTTAGCACACCATTACAAAGACGTTACAAAACGATTTGCCAGAGGATGATGTATAAAGAAGAAAGTAGAATAAACAAAAATGTCTAGACTTACCCAAATAACCAATGATAACAACTTTACTGAGATTATATCTTGCCTTCGGCGATGGTTGATAGCAGTTTTTCCCTCACGTCCTTCACATTTACTTGACCAAATAAATCGCTAAATGTTGTACGATGTCATATATGAGATGTGATGGTGTGAGATGTGTATCTCCCTGTATATATGTGTATTAGACGAGTATATGTGCGCGTGTGTGTGCCTGTGTATTCTTGAGACAAGTGTGTGTGTGTGTGTGTGTGTATGTAATGAATGTGAGTGTGATGAATGTTTGTGTGTGATGAATGTATGTGTGTGTGTGTGTGTGTGTGTGTGTGTGTGTGTGATGAATGTGTGTGTGTGTGTGTGTGTGTGTGTGTGTGTAAATGTTGTAAATCTTGATAACTAAGTCTGCAGGTGTTTTGTTGTGTTGTGTGGGATAGGACAGGAGCGAGATGAAACTCAACTCGATTAACAAGTGCAATTTGACCGATGATAACGATACTAATACGATAAACGACAAGAGCAACAATAATGATTATTTCTAATTTTGACGCAAGGCCAGTAATATTGGAGATGCATGTCAACGAAATCAATATTAACACTTGAGGGTGACTACATTTTACCGACCCTAGAAGAAAGATAAGAAAAGTCCCATGTCGCAACTACTCTGATTTCCAAATACTAGGCCTATTCATTTGGCTAATAAATTGTACACAAAAATGTTACAAATATGTGGAGATAAACAAAAGACAGTTATATAAAATGCGGGGTGAGACAAATACAATGTGAAGTTAATTTGTTTCATTACACAAAATAATTGTATAATCAAAAATATATAATTTAAGCACTGCTTGGATCTGACTAAGGGGTATTACTCAGAGTAGGTCGCTTTTCCCCCACGCCTCAATCAAGTGCTGAGTGTCAGAGCGAACAAGAAACTGACCACGTCCATGCTAAGAATCAGGTACATTGCTCTATAGCATTTAAGGTTGTTTTCACCAGTAACTTCTATTCGGCTGCTTGACATAGTTGAAGACCGTCTCATTGTAAATTTGCATTCTCTTTTCCTTCTAATTTTTCTGTAGTTCATTTAAATCCCCGCCATTACTTCGTTTTCTATGAGACGCCGTGAAGAAACATGGTTCAGTTGGAGAAATATTTCACGTTGAATGATTTATCTTTTACCTTCCTCTGATATTTGATGGTGATTTTCCTTCTTACCTTCTCTTCGTTGTCCACAGCAATTTGCCTTCTCTACTTCTTATTTATTTTTACTCCCGCTCTTCCTTGTCCTCCTTATCCCAGCAAAACATTCAGGTTGTACTAGCAGCAGAGATTTTCTCAGCTTTCTAATCACCAGTCTAGGATCGGATTGGGGGAATATTTTAAAACATTTCCAGAACTGCAAACAATGCTTCAAAAACAGGTTCTGCGATCTGTTTTTGCTGCTGACTCACATTCTGTTTGTTTTCTTTAAATGGCTAATAACGCGATAGGTGAAGCAGCTAGACTTTCTGTCTTGTACCACTAATTTCAGTTTTTTCTTTTAGATCCCTCGATGGGGAACAGCTCCGGTATGGCTCTGGGATCTGCAGGGGCAATTAGAACTGATATGCCTATTTACACTACATCCGATTACATACCGTTCGTATTTCCTTTGAGGCTCTATATCTGCTATGCTATGCAAGAAAGATGACCACTAGTCAAATATCAACATCATAGAGAACATCTTTCATCATGATTCACATGGTCTGTCGATCTATGTATTGTGTCATTAGTATATTGTCTCTTCATCTCATCCTCAGTTTCAAAAATTATGTATACTGTTCCGTAATATTCTTTCACACCACACAGAGCTAGCTTTATTTGTTGTTTTGAGGGTATAAGAAAACGTATTCCACTTTTGCTGATACAAAGCAAGGTACCGTTCCTCCTCCTTTGCTCTTGGGCGAAATGCTTTAGCAAAGGCGTATTCACTTGTCTCAAAATATTGCCAAATGATTTTTTTTATTCGGATGGTTCATGTCTAACACCTATTCCTTGTTGGCAAGATTATCACACTTCCGATCGCATTTCCTTTTTACGTAAATTATGGTGCATGTACGAATTACTTTTGTTGGTGTTATTTTTTGCTTGTGTCATGCAATTTTGGATTGAGATCCTATTGAAAAGTAATCGACACTGAAATATGTTGTGAAAAAGACATTTTGGAAATTCATTGACTAGGAGACATACATTCAGTGAATATCAGGAAAAAATGACTTATAAATATAAAATTGTCACGTGCGTCTCATCCCTGCACAGATTTTCCATAAGCAGTGCCAGAAAGCCCCCAGTTGGCGCCAATTGAATAGACAAGAGCGAAAACTTTGGCTTGAGATAATAAATGCATTAACCAGGACAAGACTGTGAGCTTGTAACTTGGCGCGTACGAAAGGAAGACTGTACGATACAAAGAATCTATCACTGGACTGAAGGACCATGTCAAGTGTTAAAAACCTGCTTCGCTCAAGATCCCAGATATAAAGAGTTAGTATCTGAGTTTCCTGTCTAAGTTCTAGGCATTGTTGTTTCTGTTAGTATTCTTGGTGTTTATGCTGTTGTTGATGCTATAGCTTTCTGCTTTCTTGCTGTTTTTCATAATGTTGATGTCTCGTTCGATTTTCG
>NC_142939.1:29313374-29320874 GCF_046866305.1 Octopus bimaculoides
TATATGTATGTGTATATCCATACATATAAACTGGCACGCTGTCAGTTAAGGCAACGGGGGTTCCAGTCGATGCAATCATCGGAACAGCCTGCTTCGTGAAATTTACGAGCAAATAGCTGTGTACGCCACCGGCACGTGTACCCCTAACGTAATTCTCTGGGAGAACCAGCGTGAAAGACAGTGTGACGAGGCTGAAACTTTGAAATATGGCTACTACTCATTTTTGCCAGCTGAGTTGACTGACGCAATGTGAAATGAAGTGTCTTGCTCAAGGACACAAGGCTTCGCCCGAATCGCAATCCTTCCCTTTCGTTTGTGGACCGAATACACGAACCACGAATCCATGCCCCTTTATACATACGCACACACCCAGACACATACACACACACACACACACACACACACGTAAACACACGCACACACACCTGTGGTTTAACAACCATTTGCTGGTGTGCCAATACGTGGAACGTTACTCACCTCCAATCCCATTCAGAAGTGAAAGTTACCGATATTTCGTGTTTTAAGAACCAGTGTAATGAGGATGTCGTCTCCCAGGCGCCTTGGCGCAGCAGACCGGTGGACGAATAAAAGACACATTGAGCGTGTGCGGTCGATAATGGTTACAACACCAGCGCTACTTTCAATTCGTTATATCTATATCTACTGCTATATCTATGTGTTTATATATATATATATATATGTATATATATATATCTATATATATATATATATATATATATATATATATATATATATATATATATATATATATATATATATATATATATATATATATATTATATTGAATATATTTTATATTGAATATGTTGTCTATTGACTTTTTTTACATGCTATGCCATTGGTAGTATAACTGTATAGTTTTGCTACCCTTTTATATATTTACTCAAATATATATATATATATATATATATATATATATATATATAAATAATAATAAAGGAGTTACGATGCAAAAACGTATATATTCAAATGAACATATTTATCTTCTTCAATATATATTTCAGTATAAAGAATTCATTAAGAGACTTAATAAATTAAAATTTCTTTACACATCGTCAGGAATAAATATAACATCAGAAAAAATACATTCGGTTTAAAAACACAAACCGTTCATGGCGAAAAAATTTCACAATTACAAAAACCGAACAAATCAGTGAAAGGATAAGAGCGTTACAGATGTTAGTGTTTATGTGAGCTGTTCTTCGGATAAGATATGTAGGAGAATTTCTTGTCACTTTAATACGTTAAGAGATAGGAGTAAAATAGCTAGTACTAGTCTTAGTAGGTTTATTTGGGGGTTAAAAGAACAAAATAAGAACTTTTCGTTAGAATGGTCTATTATTGGGAGGGATTTTTCCCATATGATAAGGGTAAGAGGTATTGCAAATTGTGCAATCTTGAGTTGTTTTTTATTCTATTTTCAAACCGTAAACTAATTAATAAACTAACATATAATGGGTTCAGATGTGTTCACGTTTGCAAACATGCTTATTTTTGTTTTAGATAATTTCATTGTTTATTTTCTCCTATAGCTGAATTTTGTTATGATCGTGTATTAAGGTTTGAATTTTAGTATTTTTAATTCTGCTATTGCTCTATTTACTTATTCGTACATTTGTTCATATACATGTGCAAATGTATATACATATGCATAGGTATACGTGGAAAAAAATGTGTGTGTATATATGTGTATGTATGTGTGTATGTGTGTGTATATGGGTATGTGTATGCATGCATATGTATGTGTGTATGTATGTATATGTGTATATATACTTATATGTATATATGTATATATATATATATATATATATATATATATATATATATATATATATGTATGTATGTGTGTATATATGTGTATGTGTATATATACACATATACATACATACATATAATATATTTTAAAATCAGTTTTTTTAATATATTTTTATATTTATATATATATATATATATATATGTGTGTGTGGATGTATGTGTGGATGTATGTGTGTGTGGATGTATGTGTGTGTGTGTGTGTCGTTTTTTTCCTGCTATTTTGGTAATGATTTTTTGAATTAGCTTACCAATTATTTTTGATGATAGTTAATTTATAATATATATATATATATATATATATATATATATATATATATATATTTATAAATATATATAGAAAGGGCGAGAGAGAGAGGGAGAGAAGTACACACACGCAGCCACTTGGCTGAAACACGTAAATAAAATAAATAAATAAATATATATTTATATATATATATATATATATATATATATATATATATATATATATATATATATATATATTTATATGTATATGTGCACGTGTGTGTGTGTGTGTATTTGTGTATAAGCCGTCTATTAGCTGTTAGTGTGTTGGACTCATCATCGTAGAATTATGGTCCCGTTTCGCGGACTGGATGATGTTATATATATATATATATATATATATATATATATATATATATATATATATATATATATATATATATAAGTAAAGGTAAAATCCGGGATCTTGTAGATAGATAGAAACACTCACATTCATCTACAATCGAGTCCCCTGCGTGCCGACATGGGATCCCTTGACAACGATGTAATCTTCTTTTGATAAAGGTATATTTGGCCGGATGTGTTGCTGGATGTTTTCCCCTCGTTTGGATAATTATTAATTCTGAGGTCCTACTAGTTATGAAACATATGTAGCCTGGATTTTTCTTTATTCCATTCCTCAATTTTGCATACATACATACATACATACATACATACATACATACATACATACATACATATATACATACATATATAGAGGAGATAAATTGTGGTCTGCATGACACAACATTTGTTATCATTTAGAAGAAGAAACAGAGAGTTCAGTTAAATTGCCATGTAGCATGGAATTCATCTTCATGGATGGGAATGACAAGAGAAAAAGGAAAAGCAGCAGGGTTGTGCATCCTTTGTGACTGAACGGCTGGTTGCAACTGTTAAGAAACACAAAACAATGTGAGCGTACATATGCAGACTGACCTTTGCAGGAGAGAGGGACTTGGTGTTAGAGGGAGAAGCAAAGAGAAATATGGAGAGAAAGAGAAGTTAGCGAGAAAGTGGTGGGAAAATTAAAGTTACAAGGGAACTGAAGGATAAAATTGGGATTACTATATTAGGTGTGCACAAAGGAGTTGAAAGGAAAAAAAGCATTCATTAAAGCCTTTTGGTGTCATGGATCCGAATTTGAATATCAAACGTTATTCTTTCCATTTCATTGAGTGTCAGGTATCATGATTGCCGCACAGTAATAAATGGGTAATGGAATGGCCTGTTGTGCTGAACTGGGTAGTAGCAATTTAGTCTTCCCCACGCTTTTTCAAAGCTCAACAGGGTTTTCTTTCCATGCCGATCCGTTCAAATACTTTCCTCGGCTGAGGTTTCGCTAGGTAGTAGATACGAGCAGTGGGAATCTCGTTGATCGGTTCATGCGCATCACTAATTAGATAACGAGGCATTTAGCTACCTTAAGAATCTATCTATCTATCTATCTATCTATCTATCTATCTATCTATCTATCTATCTATCTATCTATCTATCTATCTATCTATTTATCTATCTATCGCTGAAATCTGCAAGTTTTTTTTTTCATTCTCTCTGTATATTTTTTCTTATTCTTTTCTATTGAAGCGCGTAGGCTTGAAACGTAAAGTACGTCTTCATTTTCCTGAGCGTCACTCGAATACACTTGCTTGTTGTTCACATCATGCCTTCGTCTTTTGTTTTTCTATAGATTTCAGCTATATATATATATATATATATATATATATATATATATATATATATATATATATATATATATAAATATATATATACGTACATACATATATATATATATATATATATATATATATATATATATACATATATACCACTCTACCTATCTGTATATAAGTTTTTATGTGAAGTTATAAATAAAGCTATTTAGCATGAAACTGAAGTATTACTGAGTACTTTTTACCATATATATATTATTTTTATATATATGTATGTACGTTCAAAGTCGTGGGTCATTCATTTGTACTGAAACTACTGAAAATTAGTGTAGTGTTACCTGTTTTCCTGAATACCCTGTATGCCTTAGGTTTGCCTTGACTACATCATTAAAACTGTAAATCTTTCTAGAATCAAAATCCTTTACCATGAACAGGGATTTCAGTGATATAGATTAATATTTCCGGATTTACTTAGGACTCTATCTCTGACCCTTTATCTACCGAAGTGAGACTTATCCGTGACAAGCGACAATACATGTACATACGTACAACAACAAGAAGGGGTTGATCGAAAGCGGAACAGCTATGCGTTCGTTTGTCCAAATCACTCGTAAATCACGCACAACCTCCTCGAGGATAAATGAACAAATCAGGCACTGTTGGCTTGTTACTCGTAAATAAACCAGATTGGTCAAAGCCAGAATACGTTTGAACATAACTCTGGTTGAGTATAGTTAGGATTTAGGTTAGAAGTGAAGTTTAAACTGAAAATACAACAATCACAAAAAATATGAGTCAACGAACAGATTTCAAAGAGATTAATGAATTAGCAAGAAATAGTAGCCGAATCTTTTTTAAATCAAACCCATATCACTCTCTCCAATAAGGAAGGAAACCATGGATAATGTAATCCTAAGTGTCACTGAAAATGCAGTATTCTCGTATGTAGAACAATTTGGTCATAAATCTAATGAATCACAGTGGACGTGGTGTTAAACAATAACGCCAGAAGCAACAGAAACCACATTATAGTAAATCTAAACAAATAGCTTGAATTCAAGAAGCCTTTATCATTATTATCGGATTTATATTTTGATTCATAGCTTTACCACTTGAATAACTGTTCGGCCACGAATACAGAAAGAGATTTTGAATAAACACTCTGCTTATAAACTTAGAGCTAAACTGTCTAGATATAGACAATATTATTGATTAGGTATATCTACAATGTAGGTTAAATATTTTCGTTGGATTTAAATGTTTTACACAAGACAGAGACGCAAAACAAGCATATGATACACACACACATACATATGTGTGTGTAGCTACACATATGGTCATGCATACATAAATACATACGTGCATAATGCATACAGTTTATATTCTTATATGTCTATACATTTCTACATGTGTGCAATGTAGAGAGAGAGAGAAGGAGAGAGAGAGAGAGAGAGAGAGAGAGAGAGAGAAATAGAGATATTTGTATAACTATGTGCATATGTGTGTGTATACATATTATGTTCTGTTATTTATGTATATATGTATGTAATTATTTATATTGTAGGATTTCCTTTGAGATTTCTTTAAATGCTTAAGATTTAAAGTCGGTCACCAACAAAGTGACGAAGCATTTTTGTCAGCTCTGTCAAAACAGTTCCATTTACGTATATATATGTGTTTATGTATGTATGTATGTATGTATGTATGTATGTATGTATGGATGGATGGATGAATGGATTTATGTATGAACTCATGTATGCCTGTATGTACACACGTATGTATGAATTAATATAGGCGGACTTACTTTTTGAAATTTCTCAGCAACAGAAACACAAAGAGATGGTTTTTAAATCAGAATGGTGCATTGCTTTGATTGGAGTTTGGTACTCTAGGTTGTCATAGATCCATGCATATCAGAACGTATGCATCTGTACACACAAGTGTAAGTATTGCTAGCATGGATGTCATTGCATGCATCGACTTAAGTATGCGTAGATGCTCAAATGTTTACGTGAATATATAATTTTCACCAAATCCCAAACTCAGGAGTGTTTCATATATACGAGGTGGTACCCAAAAGTAACAGAAGGCGTTCTCTGTGAGACAAACGCGTTGTAGTTCAGGCTTCCGTGGCTAGAATTCACTTGATGCGACCTTTAGACATTAGTCTACCGACCGGCATCGTCGTTTGCAATCATACCGCTACGTGGTGCATCTTTGTTTTGCAGTACCTCTCCCCTGTTTCTCGATTTTTACGATGGCTTAAATGAAGGGACGGCGTGCTTCAGTGAAATTCTGTTTTCTGTTGGGGAAACGGCAGGTGAAATAGTTGTCATGCTTCAAATTGCTTGCAAAGACGCTGACACGACCAACACTCACTTTTACAAGTGGGTTTCACACTTTAGGAATGGTCACTTGTCGCTTGAAGTCCAACCTCGTTTAGGGCGTCCGTCAACCTTCCAAACTTGTGAAAACATTATGAAAATGATGTCACCGAACAATTGACGAGCTTGTTGATTTGACTGGTGTATCCTGGAGCCCCTCAGAAGCAATTTTTAGCGAGGAATTGCGAATGAATTCTAGAATTGCTTCAAATAATGAAAAAAGCGCCTGGAGCGATGCATTGCTTCAAATGGAGACAATTTTGAAGATGATAAACGTGTAAAATTAAGTGAATAAAAATATTTCACAATTCCAGTTTCTTTTGGGTACTCCCTAACAGGTCTATAAATAACATGTAAATATAATTTTCAAATTAGGCGTATCCTTTCTTGTTTCCTGAAGCTCAGCTTCAAAAGATTACTGTTGAGTCATGTAAATATTCATGAACTCTAATAATTACAGATCTTAATTTAAAGATGCAGACAGGATGGAATACCTGCAGATTCCTCATTTATTCAGCACAGATATTTTCTTTCGGACTAAATTTTGACATGTTTGTAACGACTGTTTTCCACAACGTTGCACACCTACATTACAGTCCCATATGGGATACCAAGTTTATGTCTTATTGAAGTTTTAGAAGGAACAATGCACTGTGAATAATTGCGTCTCTCATTGTACTAGAATTTTTCCTATTTTTGTCTTCAAGGATAGCTTTCAACGGATTACATTTCATAAGGTTTTGAGCACGACCTGTCAACTCACAGATGAATAGCGTGGTAATGACATTTTGCAACATATGCTGTTATCTCCGGCGTGAATTTCAGTCTGCATCTGTTGTTGCATCTAGATATTTCACCTGTAACCATATACTCTCTGCATATCAGGTATTTTGATGCTTTTCTCCCGCTCGTAAACTGTGAAAGCATAACCTTCAAAGTGAGAGCTAATATACCAAGATAGACTAATCTGGTTATTTAATGTTTCTGTGACTTTCAATCTTTCTGACATATGTGATCTTCTGTTAATACGTATAGAACTTTCAACTGATGACTTATGATTTCCCTTGAAGTGTAACCTTTGTTCGTTATCAGAAAGGGAATGTTTTCTGAAGAACACCTTTCCACCCCACTGTTATGTATGTATGTATGTATGTATGTGTGTATGTGTGTATGTATGTATGTATGTGTGTATGTATGTATGCTTGTATATATGTATGTGTATATATGTTTGCATGTGCGTACGTACATATGTATGTTTGCATTCATGAATGTATGTCTGAGCATATATATGTATATATCTGCGTGCCTGAACAGATATCTATGCGTGCAAGTTAGTATGTCAT